>NW_026623643.1:217536-298500 GCF_030028575.1 Malurus melanocephalus
GTTATTCTCATCTTCTACAAGTGGACAGCTTACGATGCTCACACATCCAAGGAAGCACCGAGCCTCTTGATACACTTTATCAACATGTTTYTGTTCTCCTATGAGGACACCAGTAATAAAATGCTTTATAGTGGGCAGGTGCGTGCTCTTGCTAGAACAGAAGCAGAGATACTTGGTGATATTGGAGTGTTTCATTGACCTTGTCATAACTGTGAAATGCAGCATGAAACATTTTTCCTCTGTGACAAAGCATATCTGAAGGCTGATACTATGTAATGTTGAAGAAGGAAGGAATCCCTAGAAGAAGAATTTTAATCTGTTTGACCATAAGTCAGCTATGGCTTCAGAACACGTGGATCCTGATTAATAGCAGAAAGCAATTAGGCATATTGTCCCATGCCTGCAATGTGTACCTCTCAGCTTAGCTCAGACACCAGCACTGTTTCCTTCCAGCAGTATCAGACATGTGCCAAATTCTCATTCCCTTCAGGGTCTTTTGGATTTTTCCCTCATCTAAYCCAGTCTCAGCATTAAATGCTATGCTCAGTCAGAGGTGGCAGCTGCAGGCATTAAGTATTGCTGTTCCCAAAAGAGAGGTAGTGAAGCATCCACACACTGGGAATTCAGCCATTCTTGCTGGGTTCTGTGTGTGTTTGAGCAGGGGCTGCAGCTGAATTACCTGAGACCTGTTTCTTTTGCAGAAAGGGCTCCAGTGTTTCCTSGTGGTGGTGGCGTTGTTGTGTGTGCCGTGGATGCTGGTGGCCAAACCCCTGGTSCTTCGCCAGCAGTATTTAAGGAGAAAACACTTGGTGGGTGACTCCCTTTTATATTTTACATATGAAAAMTATTTTTGGTTGAAAAGCTGTGTTCTCCATCCTGAGCTTGGATTAGTTCATGCTACATTGAGACCTGTAAAGTGTTTTTACATGTTCCTGGGTATACCAGCAGGTGGGTGTTACTGGAGACAAGAGTGTTGCCTGCCTGCTTCCCAGACCTGGATCCAGCATCAAACCTGCTTTTAAAAACCCCTTATGTTGGTAATGATCAGAACAGTGTCTCTGGCTTGGGCTTTGGTTTAGGAACAGTCTYACTGGCTGCTGGATGCACTTCTGTGGCTGGGCTAGGCTGGCAGTGGGAAAAAGAGATGGAATTGGCTGGCAGGCTTCTCAGCTATCTTTGTTWAAGCAGCTTGGATGGTAAAAAAAWAACAATTAAAAGGAAAAAGAGACTTACAGACTCATGTGAGAGGTTGTCTGCTGGGGTGCTCTGTAGGTTTCCAGCTGCATTGTACAGTACCTGTGTGTGTGAGATGCAGGAACGTGGCACGTGTGCACTGCGAGGATGTGCAGCGAGTCCAAGATCAGCTCAGTTACAGACACTCCCTCTCCCTTCTCTGACCATCTTCCATCCTCCCATGCCCCCTCCATTCGTCTCCCTTTCTCTTTTTGTTTCCTTCCTCCTCCCTCTCTCTTCTTCCATCCACCCCCAGGAGGGGCAGCCCGAGGAGGCCCAGGGCAGCACGAACGCGCAGGCGCTCGAGGCAGCAGCGGCTGCAACAGTGAGTGCACTTCAACCTCGCCTGATGCATTACAGATGGGAGTTGGCTTCGTGTCTCATTATCGAGGGAGCATGGAATGTATCTGAATTTCATAAGGGAATGGCAAGCACACCTTTAGGGTGAAAAACACTTTCTCTTGGAAAGAGCAAAGTTTAGCCAAATTGATACATTCTGGATGAACACCCAGGCTGGAGGATGGTAGTTATGTGTGCACAGAGACAYTTCCTTGCAGGAGTGCTGCTGAATCCAACCAGCACAGGATTTCCTGCTATCACATCCCCCCCTGTTAAATTCCCTTTTTTTCTTTTGCTTGTGCATTTCTTCAAGATAGATTAGGATTCTTCTCAGTGCAGCATTTCTGTTTGCATTACGTGTTCCCAAACAAACAGTGATGTGATGGCCTCGAGCAACTCCATGTCAGTAATCATTGGATTTGTGACACATCTGTCCTGTACAYACTTTGACCTGAAATTATTATAAAATGGTTGTGCACAAACAAGCTTTTCAGTAGCAGTTTTGASTTACATGTTTCTTAGCCTACAGATGGCCCTTTTCTTCCAGAGCTTTCTGGTGAGATTGTGGCAACCCCCAGAACTTAGTCCTTTCCCCACTGCTGCCTCTTTCAGCTCGATTTTATTTCTGAATCTGTCTGGCTGACTAGGAAGTGTGAATCTCACTGGCCTTATGAAGCACATCATGCTGTCCAGGTGCCAAAGATGCTGGGAGGGACAGATCAGCTGGTTCTCTCATGACATTTTCGTCTCCTCACGGAAATGTCGGAWATTAAAATGGATCTTTTGTGCGTGATCCATCCAGTGTGTGAAATGTGTCTCCATTGGGAAGCTGAGAGGGGAGGTCTTGTGTGAAGTGTGCTTAGAAGGATCAAGTAAACAATTGGAGCTGTTGAAGCCATGTTTAGGTTGGCTGATTTACAGGAATGGATATGAGGCGAGTGCGAGGGAAAAGCTGCTCAAGTGCTAGTTCACACAGGCTAGAAATRCATAAACAGAATATTGACAGGAGTCATCAGTGACTTGTGCTTCAGAGATACTAATATCCTAATAAAAGCATTGTTTTGGTTGTAAATATGGAGGGTTTTTAAATTTTATTTCTGTTTTCAGAGCATAAACACCTACCTAATTTGTTTTTAGAAACCTGACTAAATCTTTAATTCGTAGATGGTGTTTTGGGCAAATTTATAGTTCAGCCTAAAATAAAAGCAGGCTTCTAAGGACRAAGGAGGTAGAAGAACTCAGAGCAGCTGAGTCTGTGCAAGCACCAGGTCACGGGACCTTCAGCCTCCTTCRTCTGCATGGGCATCCCTGGATTTGTGCAGTCTGGATGTGACAAGTCAGCCTGGTCAGTCCTGTGTCACAGGTGACCCAAGACATTGCTGTAGCTGGACACACAGTTTATTTCTCTTTGTGGTGTTGTAGGTTGCCTCCCTAGGGGTCAGACTCAGGGGCCAGGTGAGAACTGCTCCCAATTTCAGCACTTCAGCTCAGTCTGCATGTTGTTCTTTTCCTTTTGGAGGTGCAGCTGAGGGTCTGAATGTCAGAACAAACGTCTGAAAGGACCTGTTAGCACAACGTAGAGTTTCCAAGCAGGGGGAGATTTGGTGCGGTGTTGGTGTGCCTGAGGCTGGTGGGAACAAACGTGTGTGTGTTTGTGTTCTGCTCCATGACCTGCTCMAGTCCCCAGCAGTGCTGTGTCAGTGCTGGGCAGGACATGGGGCTGTTGCACATCAGAGCCAGCAAATGTCCTCGGAGAGATGTGCCTTTCTGTCCTCGTGGTTGCAGTTACCCTGTAGAAATGTGCCAAGGATTCACTCAGACAGACTTTTTTTTTTTTTCCCCCAGCCGGAATCAGCACCTTTCCCATCCAAGCTGGGAAATAGAATTCTACCTGCCTTAATCTGGGCCTTAATATTTAATATTTTGTTTTCCTCTGTGAGCTGCTGCTGCACATGGAGTGATGAGAAACCTGCACTTTTGCACTAAAACCCAAACAACACTTTGCTCTTTCTTTTCTGCATGTGTCAGGGCACGCACAACTTTGGTGGGATCCGGGTGGGCAATGGCCCAACGGAGGAGGATGCTGAGATCATTCAACATGACCAGTTATCTACCCATTCTGAGGAGGGGGAAGAGGTAAGCACCTGAGCATCCTCGCTCTCAGGGCACTGCACTCRGCAGCAGGATGAGCTCGCTGGGACTGTAGTTTCTCATTTCCATGCTGTTCAAACAGCAACATTCCCAGTGAAGTGTTTTCCTAGCAGTTTTTTCACTGAACTGTCTCTTGATCACTCCCAGGAGTCCAGAAAAAGCAGTGTAATTTGCATATCCTGGCAGATGTGGCTCTGTTTGTCCCCAAAGAGCCACCATCCCAGGGGTGCACAGCCACACGTTACCTGCTTCTCCCRTGCCAGGGGAAATTCAGGGGCTGTATTTCTGCAGCGCTGAAATTTTGCTTATATCTTCATTTTGACTACTGGGGTTAACGTTAATTACTTCCCTTTCCTCTGGGAGAGGAGAAAAACAGTCGATCTCACGTAGTTTGGGAGTTTTCTGATGCCTCTGAAGGACTGCAGCAGATCCTGCCTCTGTAGTGCATGGGATGTGTTACTGCTTTCCGTGGYGTGCGTGGAGGGAATTGCTGAATGTGTTCATGATTAATGTGATCAAAACACTGCACTAAATGTAAATTTATGTTTTCAAGCCTACAGAGGACGAGGTGGTAAGAGCACAGCAGCTTTGCCTTCATGTGTACCTGGGCCATTTCCCATCGGTGTAAAACGTGCTGAATTGAACATGTTATGTCACGGCATCTCGTTTTCCAAAAGATCTTGCTGTTTTCATGTTACAGGCCATTTTTAATTTATGCATACATCCATTAACAGACTTGTAATTAYTTCATCTATACAGCTTGTCTGTCTGATCCCCTGTCTGCAGATTGTTCCCAGTTACCTGGGAAACTGTTCAGCTGGAGGTCTCAAACTGCAAAGTTTTCACTTTTGAGCCTCTGGAATTAGTAATTTTTTTAATGTTGTGGTATTTGCAGCAAACTGTTGAAAGAGATTTCCTCCCACAAACTATCTGCCACGTTGAGGCTGGTGCTGGTTGACCCAGAGAGCAAATGCAGCACAACCAGTCCAGTTTCATGTAGTTCAACAACTGAACTGGCCAGAGGCTTTGTGTCAGAGAGAAACTCTGYTCTGAGAAACTGCTCATCCATAAGCACCTTTAACAAGTTCTTAAAAAAATGGGTTTTAGAAATACTGATGCACGATTGAGTGTAGGTTTCAGCACTCTCACGTGACCAATTTTACTGCAAAAAAGTACAAATGGCATGAAATCAGAACAKCTTGACCAGGGCACTGCTGCTGAAAATCGTGCTGGCAGTGGTTTGCTCAGAGCTCTGCTGTGCACAGGCCTGTGTGGAATAGGGAGGGGGGCACGGGGGTCCTGTTCTGGTGCACCTAAACGTTAACCTGGGAAAATGTGTGAACCCACAAGGACTGTGCCACAGCAATCCCGATGCTCCCACTCCTGGCACAGCAATCCCTCTCTCTGGCAGTTGCACTCAGCTTTGAAAGGTCGCTGTTTAAACATTTCCCACATTCCCAGTGCTGCTCGTGTGTCCAAGAGCTGGAACTGTTGGCTAGGCCAGCCTTCAGTGRAGAACTTCACAGCTCACATTCTGTGGAGAAAGGATTAGGCTTTTGACAGCTAATTTAGCTGAATTGTTTGAAATATTTATTGCCTTGGATATACTAAGGGAGAATTAAGAATATAAATAGCTTTGTGTGCATGCCTAGGGCATTAGTCACTGGATGTATTTAAAACATCRTGTTCACTTAAATCTGAGTTTCTGAAGCATGGATTAAATCCAAAATGCAGKGAATGCTTTCCCAAGATGCAGAATAAGAAACTGCCCTACATGGCAGATTTCCTTCGAAGTTCTTCTTTTATTATTGCAGAAAATTACTGAGACACAGAGACTTTGCCAGTGAACAGCACACAGATGTGACTGTTTCAGGATAGCTTAATGCAATATTTTTGCTTTCAAAAAGGGCAAGTTCATGCCTTGCAAAATGCTCCTTTTGCTCCTGTAGCAAAGGCACACAGAGTGTGGCTTGGAGCACTGCCTCCTTCCCATAGCAGCACCTTTGGCTTACCAGGGAATGCACACCAACACCATCTTCTGCTGAACAGTCCCTTCCTGGCTAAGCCCATAGATGAATTTGGAATATCTAGACTTTCACGTGCCAGAATGAGAAAACAATATTCACGTCACGGCATTTGTCATTACACAAAACCTGCTGAGACAAGATTGATGTTTTGTTTGTGAAGCTGGCGTGCTAAACCAGGAGAAGACAGTGTCGGTGTGCAGCGTCACACACSGTGTCCCTGGTGATAGCAGCAGTTCCCCTGCCCCTGTTCCCACCCAGCTGTGTCCCCAGCTCCCCTCATCCTGTGCTCCCTTTGCAGTTTGACTTTGGTGACACCGTGGTGTACCAGGCCATCCACACCATCGAGTACTGCCTGGGCTGCATCTCCAACACGGCGTCCTACCTGCGCCTCTGGGCCCTCAGCTTGGCCCACGCACGTGAGTGTCCTCAGGGGGCTGAGCTGGGTCCCTGTGCCTGTCAGCCCGGGTGGGTGGCAGGCAGGAGCATTTCAGGGCTCAGCTGGCACAGGACTGTGCTGTGTGTGCTTTACCTGGCAGCTCCACACAGCAGAGCTGCTCCCCTGAATGGAGGGAGGGAGTTAAAATCACAGAACAAAGCAAAGAGTTGCTGAGCAAGGACTCTGCCCTGCCCTGTGTGATTCCTGACACCCTTGACTGCAGAAACTCTCATCCCTCTTCTGATTCCCACCTCATTGTAGCAAGAGTTTGCTTGATTTTAGTTTTTGCTATATGAGTGAACAGCCCCCTGTGGCTGCTGACCTGAGTCTTGTCCCGTTTCTCTCCTCAGAGCTCTCCGAGGTGCTCTGGACCATGGTGATCCACATTGGCCTCAGTGTCAGGAGCCTGGGGGGAGGCTTGGGCCTCGTCTTCATCTTTGCTGCTTTTGCCACGCTGACAGTGGCCATTCTGCTGGTCATGGAGGGGCTGTCAGCCTTCCTCCACGCTCTGCGCTTGCACTGGTGAGTTACTGCAACGTCCAGAAACTTAAAGGGCTCTTCATAACACGAAAATTGCTGTCACCTGGACTGTGATGACAGAAATGCCATCTTCTAGAAGGCAGAAAATCTTTAAAAGGGTCTGAGATTTCAATCCTGTTTGTAGTAAAACACCTCTCCCTGATTGTTAAAGCTGTGGAGCTCTGCTTAGAAATAAGCACTAAAAGACTAAAACTTTAGGACCAAAGCTGTGGGAGCAGGGACTGGGGAGGCTGTGCTGGCTGGAGCAGTGTGCTTTGTGGTTTTCTGCAGCACTTTCTCATTCCATCTCTTGCTTTTTTCCCTGATTGCCATGTTTCTTGTCCTCTGTGTGCAATAGTCACTGCAGGTTCCTTCTCCTCTTGTTCATCAGTGAAGACATTGCCTTGGACAGGAGTGCCTTTGCCTTCTGCCCTTGGGGTGCTTTGGGATGGCAGGGAGTTTTTGCTGGTCTTGCTTTTAGGAGTTGCTTTTGCAACCCCTTCCCTGTGATCATTAAGCTCCTGTGTTTGCAGCCAGCAAAGCAGAAGGAATTACTCTGCTCCCAAGTATGGAAAGTATTCAAGAGCTTTCTCTAATCCACGTTTAAGAGCGCTCATTGTTCCACTTCAGATCGCCCGATTGGTGCACCGGTGTGATCAGAGGAGCAATTGGGAGTGGGATTTTCTCAGCGTGAAGCGTAGGAGAGTCAGTGCCTTTGTGGGGTTCAGGTTTCTGCCACCTCCTCAGGCTGCTGATTTCCTAGGAGGGGTCATGAGAGCAAAGGGAAGTTCGTGAATATCACAAGAAATACTCAGTCTTGCTAAAATGGGAAGAAAATCTTTGGAGCACTCTGTGAAAGTTCTGCAAGTGCAAAAAGAAGCCCAGTGCCTCAAAAAAAAAAAAAAAAAAAAACAAAAAAAAAAAACCAGCCTTTTTGCACTTTTCCCCTGCTTGTGAGCAAGGAAAACTTT
Organism: Malurus melanocephalus; assembly: GCF_030028575.1. Lineage (NCBI taxonomy): Eukaryota > Metazoa > Chordata > Aves > Passeriformes > Maluridae > Malurus > Malurus melanocephalus. The sequence continues at coordinate 225,213 of NW_026623643.1, forward strand.
GGCCTTTTGCCCTCTCCCTTGGCAGCTGGTGAGGTGCAGGCTGAGGGGTGCAGGCTGGGGTGTCCTGGCTCCCAGGGGTGCAGGCTGAGGTGTCAGGCTGAGGTGTCCTGGCTCTCAGGGGTGCAGGCTGGGGTGTCCTGGCGCCCAGGGGTGCAGGTTGGGGTGTTCTGGCTCCTGGGGGTGCAGGTTGGGGTGTTCTGGCTCTCAGGGGTGCAAGCTGAGGTGTTCTGGCTCTCAGGGGTGCAGGCTGGGATGTTCTGGCTCTCAGGGGTGCAGGCTGGGGTGTTCTGGTTCCTGGGGGTGCAGGCTGGGGTGTTCTGGCTCTCAGGGGTGCAGGCTGGGGTGTTTTGGCTCCCAGGGGTGCAGGCTGGGGTGTTCTGGCTCCCAGGGGTGCAGGCTGGGGTGTCCTGGCTCCCGGGGGTGCAGGTTGGGATGTTCTGGCACTCAGGGGTGCAGGTTGGGGTGTTCTGGCTCCCGGGGGTGCAGGTTGGGGTGTCCTGGTTCCCAGGGGTGCAGGCTGGAGGGTGCTGCTCCACCCATGCCTCTGTAAGCAAACTGATCCCGGGATTCTGGGGTGAAGCCATCTTGTGCCGAGGGAGCCGGAGGGGCACTCCTGGAAATGGCTGCTGCATGGTGCCTCTGTTTTTCCTGGCATCCAGCCTGGGCCCTGCATAGCAGTCACTCGAGAGCTCCTCACTGCCTGGCCAGAGGTCCCTCATCCCTGCTGTCACYGTGCTGGGCCACCACAGTGGGGGTGGCAGGAGCCCCACGGACCCTGCTGGGCACTGAGAGCAGTCCAAGGGCAGCTGCTCACATTCTTTTATGCTCCTGAGCTGAAAACAGGGTGTTCCAATGGCAGGTGTTCCCTTTTTAGGAGGAGGAAGGGAGAGTGGAGGTCAAACAGAGCTGTAGCTCCAGATATGGTGGGTTTGCTCTGCARTCCCTTGTGGATCAGAGGATTTCCAGGGTGTGGCCTTTGCAGGCTGTGGAGCTGCGTGGCCGTTTCTGAGCAGCTGCTCCAGACAGGATCCTTGGAGCAGAAAGCACATTTTTGGGGAGRGACCTGTCTTGTGTTGATAATCACAAACTGCACCTCCAGATATGGCTCAGACACTTGAAACAGGTGAGATCACACAATTGCTTGGCTTTCTCTAAAAGACCATTAAAAAATATCTGTGTTTTTCCCCTGTAAAGGGAAGGCTTCTGTCAGTGAAAGGGCAAACAGGGGCAGCAGCAGGGAGCTCACAGATCACTCCAGCCATGCAGACCAGTGCAGGGCACAGCCTGGCAGCTGTGGATCTTAAATGCTTAACAAAATCCTGTTTTCCCCAAGCATGTCTTTCTAACTTGCAAGCCTTTCATGTACGGGCTCTGAGAGAAAATCCATTCAGGCTCAGAGCCCAAAAAGCAAGCTTAAGGCTCTATTTCAGACTGCAAGAGATATGCTGAAATGGTTTTGGGTTTGCTGGGTGTTGCTTATCACAGGGAGGCACCTGCAGTGGTTCCAAAGAGCACGCTGTTCACATTCCATTTTGTTCCTGAACTGAAAACAGAGCGTTCCAATGGCAGGTGTTCCCTTTTTMGGGGGRGAAAGGGAGAGTGGAGGTCAAATAAAACTGTCCTGGGAGGAGCAGATGGGATTTTCTGGCTCTGGGAAAACAGTCACCTATCAGGAATTTGAGGTGTGGGTGGTTGGGCCTTCCTGGAAAGGAGGAGGAATCGAGCATGTGTTTTACTGGCCAGAAAATTCACAGGTTGTTCCATGTGCTGTGCTTGGCAGTCCCAAATGAGGGAGGTTTATTTTCTGCTTTTCCAGTGTGCATTCTTTGAGCAGGTTGGGCTTTTCTGGGGTGGAAGCAGCACTCTGGATTGCTGCCAGGATTGCAGGGTGTGAATCAGGGCTCTACTGCAGCTCGGTAGGTGTTTGAGCTGCTGTGCTGTCAGCTTCTTTTACTGTAACTCTTCTGAAATCTATCACTCTTCTGAAATCTATCACTCCTCTGAAATCTATCACTCTTCTGAAGTATACCACTCTTCTGAAATATTTAGCCTTTCCATTTACTGCTTTTCAGTGATGCAGTTTGACGTGCATGTTCAGATTAAAACAGCTTCCCCATTTTTAAGCTAGTCCCCTCTTCCAATGTGACCCAAAACAGATTGTGCCCAAAAGGAAAGGTTTGTAATTGGATTCTGAGTGTTTCCCAGCAGGCGTGGGTGTGTTGAGTGCATCCCACTCWCAGTCCAGTGCGTGGGAGGGGTGAAATCCAGCTGCTCACCCACCTGCCAGCATTTGATTTTCCTTTGTAAAGGTCATGAGCCAGCAGTGCTGTCTCTGTCAGGCTGAAAGGAATATCCCACAGTGACAGATACAGGTCCTAGATCGTTTTTGGGGAGGAATAACTGCAACAGTCTCTGCACAGACACCCCAGTGGGTTCTGACTGTCAGATGTGCCACCCTCGAGGTGTGCCTGGTTTACATTTGACCCCAGGCTCTGGCACCTGTCTTTGGGGACACAAACATGGAGTGAGAATTTGCATTTGTACTGAGTGATAGTCAGGATTCCYGTTGTGCTTTGCCTCCTGCTGACGGGGCTGGAGCTGCCTGGTTTCCAGTGTCAGTACCCTGACTCTGGGGGGTTGGAAAATCCACAGAGTTACAGTCTGACAAACACTGGTGCTCATTATTAATGCAAAAAGCTGCAGAGTGGGTTTCCAGAGGACTCCTGGGCTGGTTGCTCACAGTGCCCACTGTCTATAAATTCTCTGCAGAGCTTGGTGACCAATAGGAGATCCAGGGAGAGTTTAGCAATGACCTGGGACAAGAGACAGGCAGCGAGCCCAGCAACAGCAGTGACTCCTTCTGGTTTCTGGGTGTTCCCAGAGACAGCTACAGAAAACCCCACTGACCATTTACACCGTGATTATGTGGTTAAATACACTTTTCTCACTATTTCTCTAACCTTAGAGCAGCCTCTCTTGCAGCATCAGGCTTCAAGTTGTGGCCAGTTCTAACAGAATGTCCAAAAGAAAACTTTGGATGCTGGGGCCAGCTGGAATTGTGAATCATCAGGGTTAACATGTCAGTCACAGTGGGTGACTCAGATACCCAGCCTTCTGCCTCTCATTTCCCTTTGCTTACAGAACAGTTACTTAGTCACAGGATACTTGTGGAGATTATCAGGGTTCCTGAAAAACTGGAGCGTGTTGGCAAGGAGCCCTTCCTCCCACACGGAAAATCCTGCTCATCCTGGGGATCCCTTGGCCTCTGAGGCACCAGCAGAYACAAGCTCGAGCTGGTTTTCCTGAGCATTTCCCTCCTGGGCTCTGTGGGGAAATCATTTTTTGCTAGCTGAACCCAGCAACTCTGGAGTTTGCCCTGATTCCACATTTGGGGGAAAATAATTCAAACTTGTCTTTTTTTGCTGGAAAACCCCCTTCTCCTGAACTGTGCTAAACGCTTCCCAGTTTGCTGTCACTTGCTGCCTGCAGRGACTTTGTTTTCCAGCAGATTTTGCAGTTGAAAGTGTCTGTGAAGCCTGGCCTTGTTTTTGCTGRGAACCAGGGGATTAGTTTTCCCTGACCCTATTTGGCTGTCACTGACCATTGGGCAGTTCTCTAGAATAATTCTCTTTTTTGTAACCTGAGTTCATCGAGGGCAGCCCAGCAAATGGGGCTGAGCTAACGCTGGGCTGGAGCTGGCAGGCACATCCCAGTGCAAATGTGCTGCAGGGAATAAACAGAAGTGGCTGCTGGGGSAGCCTGAGCTCAGTGTCACGTGGCTGAGGCTTGTGCTAACGAAAAAAGGGAACTTTAGAAGCTGCTGTAGAAAATGCTGTCTCTGCTGCCTGTGCTTTCCAGGACACTGCAGTCAGGACCAACTTTCTGCTCTTATTGACCTTTTATTGAGGGTGGGGTCGGAGTTTCTAGACAGTGTTCTGCTCCACACAGAAGCATCACATATAGATGGGGGGATTTTGCCAAAAGATACATTATAGTATCTCTTTTTCTTTTTTTTACAGACAAATTTTATATTTGTATTTGTATTTATATCTGTATTTATATTTGTATATATTTATATTTATATTTGTATATATATATTTATTTTTATTTTTATTTTTATTTTTATTTTTATTTTTATATTGTATTTCTGTTTAATTTATATTTATTTTATATTTTTAAAATATTTTTTAAAATTTATATTCTCTTTTTTATATAGAAATTATTTTATAGTAAATAATCCTACTTTTATTGGAGTTCTTGATATTTGTTCCTATTGAGAGCCACCTTTTTAATGAGTAATAACCCTTCTATCTCCTGCAGGATCGAGTTCCAGAACAAGTTCTACACTGGCACAGGGTTCAAGTTTCTCCCTTTCTCCTTTGACATCATCCGTGAGGGGAGGTTTGATGACTGAGCCCCCCACTCCAGCAGTGTTAAACGTTGTGTGTGTGTGTGTGTGAGTGACCCTCCCAACACCAATTGTGTGAGTGACCCCTCCCCGTGTGTCCGAGTTGTGTGTGTAGTGACAGTTAACTTATTGCAGCACCCCTGAGCGTTCCCATGGCATCCCAAAGCCAAAAGCTTTCACGTTCTGGGGTGATGACACTGGATCACAGAAACTTTCTGTTCTTTACGTTTACTCCCAAAGGTACCAAGTGCATGAGGTGTCTCTTTTTTTTGGTGTGCTCCTTGTATTGTGCATTCCTTGGCAGCTGATCAGGGCAGGAGAGAAATGCAGCTGTGCTGAGGGGACAAAAGAGCACGTGGAGGAAAGGTCCAACGACCTCAACACGGGAAGAATGAGGGCTGTTCCCCCTCTTATTGCTGGAATTTGGCTGCCTGGCTGTCACTGAGGGCAGGATGGGGAGGGATGAGCCTTGTTGGAAACTGGCACGTGTCACTGCAGGAATTGCCACTGGCAGGGGAGCTTCTGGAGGGCTTCTGGTTTAAAACCAAAGCCTCGAAGCACATCAGATAGTGGTTATGTGGGTTTGGCATTGGTGGAGGCAGCTTTTGCACAGGTGGAGGTAGCAGTGACTCACATTGTCTGTGCACTCAGGGCTGAGGAGCCCTTTATGGGAGAGCAGTGGCCCACTCTTGCCAAAATAGCACCACGGCAGGGGGTGTGTGGTGTGTCCCTGCATTAGCTGTTGTTTTCTCTCCTGCCCCAGCTGTCAGTGTTTCCTTGCACTCCTCAACTCGATGTAGCTGTAGCAGCAGTGGGGTGTGTGTTAGTGCTGTGTGTGACTGTCGGGGTTAATTCTCCCAGTGGAGCTGAGTGTTTGTGTGTGAACAGATTATCCTTGACCTGGAAGCAAGCAGGAAATRCCTCGAGGTGCCAGGCTGCTTAAAATTAGGTGAGAAAGTTACACGTACATTGCACACTGCAGTGTGGGGCATGGGGAGCCTTGTGCTGCACTTGGGCACTCACAGTGTCACRGGTGGACGTGGTGACCATTCACAGAGGTTTTTGCACACTGAAGGGTGAAATCAAAGCTGCAGGTGGAGCATTGACATGAGTCCTGCTGTGTTCTGCTGCCTGGGTGAAACRTGTTGCTGACAGTCACTGTATAAATTAAATTAACTCCACAACAAGTACCGTGCTCTGTTTTCTGTTTCCCCAGTGCTCGCTGAGGGGGTTCAGGGGCAGCCCCTCATCCCTGACCTACACTGAGCACAGTCCCTGGAGCTGTTGGGGGCAGCTGGGACCTTTGGTGTTTCTGCRCGGGATTCTGTCACCTCCATGGCCAGAACCGTGGGGTGGGCAAGGCTGGTTTGTACAGCAAGACCAGCGTGGCCCTGCCTGGGCTGTAGTGTCGCTGTGTTTATCGAGCCCCAGAGCCATCCTGAGCAAAGGCCAGACTTTCCTGGCGTCTCTTGCCCACCCTGATAGACCCCATAACTGGGTGGAACAGGAGTTGTGCAGGAGGAAAAGCTCCAGCTTGTTTAAACCGGGTGCTGTGGGTACCGTTTGACGCGGGGTGGGGAAACACGCTCTGCCTGCCCAGGGCTGTGTTTTCCCCGGCCACAGGGACCCCTGCTCCTCCCGAAGGGCTGTGTTTACTCAGGCCCTTCCTGCCGGAGAGGGAATTTCCACATGTTCGAGAGCAGCGGAAGGGRGGGTTCTGCAGGGTTCTTTCTGGCTGTTGCGTGGCTGATGTCCGTGTGTTTCCCATCTGATACCTCCGGAGGGCGAGAACCGCGCTGAACTGCGGCCCCAGCCTCCCGCACTCTTGGACGAGGAACCTGCAGGCTTCCCGCAGGTCCGGGAGATGTTTTTCCCGTTGTAGATCCCAGTTAGCGGAGGGATGTTCTCTCTGCACCAATCTCCTGTGCAATCACAGTATTTCTGCCCGTTTCCATGGCTCCGGGGTCTCAGCGCAGCCATGGTGCTGGCAGGACACCCCGGTCCCCCCTGGGCTGCGCTGGGGGTGCTCGGGGAGCCCCGAGTTCCCCCGTCCCTCCCCCGTGCTGCCCCRCAGCTGGACTCTGTCCTGGAAGTGTTCATGAATTCCCCCTGGAGCTGGCAGGGATCTCGGGCAGCCCGAACCCGCCCTGCCCCGTTCTCCGGCGGGGTTCGCCTCGGCGGGCAGGGACGGAGCCRCTCCGGGCGGTGCCGGGGCGCTCCCCCGCCCCGAGGCACCGGCGCTGTCCCCGCTGCCCGGTCTCGCAGCGCCCCCGGCCGGCGGCAGCGGGTCCCGGTCAGTCCCGGTCAGTCCCGGGAGCCCCCGGGCTGACGGATGGCCGGGGCCACCGCGTGCGGAACCGCCACGGGTGGAAAACGCGAAATTGGTTTCCCGTTTCCGCGGGGATCGCGCTGCCCCGGGCAGGAGCTGCAAATTTGCAAATTTGGCCCCAGCTCGGGCACCCGGAGCGGACGGGGAAGGGGTCGCAGTGGCCCCGGGGCTCAGGGAGCGCCTGTCCCCTGCCCCAGCCCGCCCCGGCTGCCGGAACCGACCGGTCCGGGATATCCCTGCTGCAAAGAATCGGGACCCGGCCGCGGACACCAGGCCCGCCCCCGCCGCCGGGACCGCCCAGCGCCGCGGGGTCGGGAGAGGCGGCACCGGGAGAGGCGGGGCCCGGCGCAGGAAGCGGCGATGGCGGTGCGGCGGGGATCCGAACCGGGACCGGGACCGGGTCCGGGACCTGGGCTGGCGCTGCCGTTTCTGCTGCTGCTGGCGGCGACGGCGGTGCGAGCGGGGGACGCGCGGCAGGAGGAGGCGGTGCGGGCGCTGGCGCGGCGYCTGCTCGGCCCGCGGGCCGCCGCCGTGTCGCTGTCGGTGGACCCGGCGCTGGCGGCCGGCGGGCCTGACATCTATCGGCTGTGGTCGCCTCCCGGYGCCGCCGTGGCCGTCGCCGTAACGGGCTCCAGCGGCGTGGCGGCGGCCGCCGGCCTCTATCGCTACCTGCGRGACTTCTGCGGCTGCCACCTGTCGTGGTCCGGGGCTCAGCTCCGCCTGCCGGACCCGCTGCCGCGGCTGCAGGCCGAGATCCGCGCTGCCGCCCCCGGCAGGTAACGGGGACGCGGGGCCGGGCACCGCTCACGCCTCGTTAGCGCGAGATAAAGCGGTGTTATATAACGGGGGCCCGGGGGGCGCGGGGGGCCCGGGCGCAGCCTCCGCCGCTCCCGCAGGTACCGCTACTACCAGAACGTCTGCACCCAGAGCTACTCCTTCGTCTGGTGGGACTGGGCGCGCTGGGAGCGGGAGATCGACTGGATGGCGCTGAGCGGCATCAACCTGGCGCCGGCTTTCGCGGGGCAGGAGGCGGTCTGGCAGCGGGTGAGGACCGGCGCCGAGGGGCGGCGGGGACCGGGAGGGCGTCGGAACCCGAACCGACAGGGTGGCGGTGTCGGGATCTCTGTTACCGGGAGCCGTGAGAGCGGCTAAACCCCGGCACCCGGCGCAGGTTTACCGCAACCTGGGGCTGAACCAGTCGGAGATCGATAAGTACTTCACGGGACCCGCGTTCCTGGCGTGGAAYCGGATGGGGAACCTCCGCCGCTGGGCCGGGCCGCTGCCGCCCGCCTGGCACCTCAAGCAGCTCTACCTGCAGGTACCGGGGGAACCCCGCCCGCCCGGGGCAAACCCCTGTCACCCTCTGCTCCTCCTGGCCGAGGCTGCCCTCACGGAGCCTGGAGGATCCCCCCGCCCCGCCCCGAGCTGCAGCAGCGCTCGGGGTCCCCTCGCGGGGAGGTGCGGGGTTTTCTCCCTCTGCTCCCTCTCTCATTTCTCTCTCCCAGTACCGGATCGTGGAGCGGATGCGCTCGCTGGGGATGACCACGGTGCTACCGGCCTTCGCGGGCCACGTGCCGCAGGGCATCCTTCGGTAGGTGCAGTCCCTGCCCTGGGGACTCAGCCCTGGGTCTCTCCTCCCACCGTGGCTTCCCCGGGACGCTGATCTGTCCCCGCACGGGCACAGCGTTCCTGTCCTGTCCTCCTGATCCCCATCTCCACCCTGTGGTGCAGGGTCTTCCCACGTGTGAATGCCACTCGCTTGGGGCACTGGAGCCACTTCGACTGCACCTACTCGTGTACCTACCTGCTGGACCCAGAGGACCCCATGTTCCAGGTGATCGGGACCCTCTTCCTGAAGGAGCTGATCAAGGAGTTCGGCACAGACCAYGTCTACAGCGCAGACACCTTCAACGAGATGACACCCCTGTCCTCTGACCCTGCCTATCTCTCGAGAGTCAGCAATGCCGTTTTCAGGTCAATGATGGGAGGTAGGTCAGTGAGCAGTGCTGGCCCAGCTGCAGGGGTCCAGGAGAGATAGCAGGGGCTGGTCAAGGTGCTGGTGGGCCCCATGCAAGCACAGACCCCCAAAACCCCCTTGAGGGGTGRTTGGYRGCTCCAGGGTCTCATGAGACACCTRTGGGTRCTGTTTGGAGAGGACTTCACCTGGTGCTCTTCTGTCCCCAGCTGACCCCAAGGCGCTGTGGCTGATGCAGGGCTGGCTCTTCCAGCACCAGCCCGACTTCTGGCAGCCAGCGCAGGTGCGGGCCCTGCTGCACGGTGTGCCCCTGGGCAGGATGATTGTTCTCGACCTCTTCGCTGAGTCCAAGCCCGTCTACCAGTGGACAGAGTCCTTCTACGGACAGCCCTTCATCTGGTGCATGTTGCACAACTTCGGGGGCAACCACGGCCTCTTTGGCACYGTGGAGGCCATCAACCACGGTCCCTTCACAGCTCGCCGCTTCCCCAACTCCACCATGGTGGGCACGGGGCTGGTGCCCGAGGGCATCGAGCAGAACGACATGGTGTACGAGCTGATGAACGAGCTGGGCTGGCGCCAGGAGCCSCTGGACCTGCCCAGCTGGGTGACCCGCTACGCCGAGCGCCGCTACGGCGCCCCGAACGCTGCCGCGGCCAGCGCCTGGCGCCTGCTCCTCCGCAGCGTCTACAACTGCACCGGCGTCTGCGTCAACCACAACCGCAGCCCGCTGGTGCGCCGGCCCTCGCTGCGCATGGACACGGAGCTCTGGTACAACGCCAGCGATGTGTACGAGGCCTGGCGCCTGCTGCTGAGCGCCGGCGCCCAGCTGGGCTCCAGTTCCRCCTTCCTCTATGACCTGGTGGACGTGACGCGGCAGGCGGCCCAGCAGCTGGTCAGCGACTACTACCTGAGCATCCGCCAGGCCTTCCAGAGCCACGCGCTGCCCGAGCTGCTGACGGCCGGCGGCGTGCTGGTCTATGACCTGCTGCCGGAGCTGGACAGCCTCCTGTCCAGCCACAGGCTCTTCCTCCTCGGCCRCTGGCTGGAGAGCGCCCGTGCCATGGCCACCAGTAACCGGGAGGCTGAGCAGTATGAGCTGAACGCCCGGAACCAGGTGACGCTCTGGGGACCCAGYGGGAACATTCTGGACTACGCCAACAAGCAGCTGGGTGGGCTGGTGCTGGACTACTACGGCGTGCGCTGGAGCCTCTTTGTCTCCGTGCTGGTGGAGAGCCTCAACTCGGGCCGCCCCTTCCACCAGGACCAGTTCAACCAGGCTGTCTTTCAAGTGGAGAGAGGCTTCATCTACAACAAGAAGCGCTACCCAGCTGTGCCAGCTGGGGACACGATGGAGATCTCCAGGAAGTTGTTCCTCAAATACTACCCCAGCGCCCTGCGGCGCAGCTTGGCTGTGCCTGCGTGACTTTGCGCTCTGCCTCTGAAGCCTCTCCCAGGGAGAGTGGACAGAGCCCCTGCACCCTCCCCCATCTGAGCTCCTGGCCTGATGGCTGCATCCTGGCTGTACTGGAAAAGGGACACAGAGCCCTGGTGGCCCCCAGCCAGCCTGGACCCCCCCAGTTCCCCTGCATGGGCAGGACATGCCCCAAGAGGGGCTGACACATGGACAAGGGATTAGCACATGGAGGGGGGTGGGCTGTGCCCCAGGGACCCATCCTGCACCCTGCTTTGTGCTCAGCTCTGCCTGGCTGCCCTGAGCCTGTTCCTAGGAAGGCTGGGCTACCCCAGTGCTCTCAGCTGGAAGCTTGGTAGGACATTGCAAAGGGACAGGACAAATGTGTCCCTGCTGTGGGGCATTGGCTGGCTAGCAGGGGCAGTGATGGGGAAAAGCAGACAGGGAGGTGGCAATGGTCAGKGGGACCCTGGACCCCATTGCCTGTGGGAACATGACAGTGCATTTCCCTCCCCACATTTGGTGCCTTTTGAATTCTAAAAGACTTTGCAGCATTGCCTGCAGTGTTGCTGGGGTTGCACTCCCCAGGACGGAGTTTTTGAGGCCCTTTCCCCAGCTGGGGCTTGGGCAGAGCCCAGGACTGCGGAGCAAATAAAGATTTTTTTCTCCCATGTGTCCAGCTCCTTTTGCTTTCCAGGACTGTGTGTGGAACATGGGGGRCAGAGGAGCAGCTCAGCCCTGAGCCTGCACAGCAGGAACAACACTCTGCCAGATGTGTCCTGGCAGCCTGGCACAGCAGAGYACAGCTGGCACAGACCCCCGGAGGCTCCTGGCTCGGTGGAGCCTTTATCACACCACCTGCACGGGGATCAAAGCGCAGGGAGCCCCAGGCATGCGCAGGGAGGTGGCTGGAGGGGCCTTGAGATAAGGCAGCAGACACAACACAGCAGCGTGGGGCGGGGGGACCCCTCCCCAGCCCTCTTAAATGGGGTGGCTGCGTTGGCCAGCACTGCCAGCCATGGAGAGAACCACGGTGCTGATCACGGGCTGCTCCTCGGGCATTGGCCTGGCACTGGCTGCACGCCTGGCAGCCGATGCCGCTCGCCGCTTCAAAGGTAAAGGGTCAACCCTGTCCTGGGGGTGTCCGGCCGTCCCAAGTGGTCTCCGGGCTGGGCCAGGCAGTACCACACCAAGGACAGACAGAGCCTGGGGGTGGTCTGGGGTTGGTGCTGACTGCACAGCTCAGTGCTGCCCACGGCTGTGCTCTGCCCCCAGTTTATGCCACCATGCGTGACCTGGCCAAGGGTGAGCGGCTGCTGGAGCGCCTGGGCGGCTGCTGCCCCGACACGCTGGAGATCTTGCAGCTTGATGTCACTGACCCGTGCTCGCTGGCAGCTGCTGCACAGCGGCTGCAGGGACAGCGGCTGGATGTGCTGGGTATGGCTCTTCCTGGTGCCCCCAGTGTTCCTGGGGTGGCTGGGAGGACCTCTTGGGGTCACAACCCTCCCCAGGGCACCGGGAGCAGATCTCAAATCGTGGGAGGTGCAGGCAGTCCTAGGGCTGAGACAGGACATGTTTAGTGGGGCAGAGGTGCAGGAGATGGATTTGGGGGTGCCAAGGACCCATTAACAGGGAAAGACCACCCCCCCCATTTCCTCCTTTCTGGCGGGGCTACAGTGACTGTCTGACCGCACTGTGCCCGGCTGACTGCACCATGCCTGGCAGTCTGCAAYGCCGGGGTGGGACTGATGGGACCGCTGGAGACCTGCTCCGACCAAGCCATGAAAACTCTGTTCGACGTGAACCTTTTCGGGGCTGTCCGCACCATCCAGGCGTTCCTGCCCGCCATGAAGAGCCGCAGGGCYGGGCGGATCATCGTCTCCAGCAGCATTGGGGGGCTGCAAGGTGGGATCCCCAGCGCCCCGAGGCACAGGGAGCCGCGGGGAAGRGCYCTGGTGCTCAGGGTGCGGCTCTGCYCCAGGGCTGCCCTTCAATGCTGTGTACTGCGCCAGCAAATTTGCAGTGGAGGGGCTGTGCGAGAGTCTGGCCATCGTCCTGCGCCCCTTCAACATCCAGTGAGTGCCACGAGGGTTGGATCCTGCCCAGCAGGACGGGGGGATGCCAGGGTGGGGGTACGGCGGYAGCTCATGCACTCCCTCCCGCAGCCTGACCCTGGTGGAGTGTGGCCCCGTCCACACCAGCTTCCTGGCCAACCTGCAGCGCCCCGACCCTGAGGGCAGCGAGATGCGGAGCCTGGACGCAGACACACGGGAGCTGTACCGCCGGTACCTGTGGCACTGTCAGAGCATCTTCCGCGACGCGGCGCAGGAGGTGGAGGAGGTGCTGCCGGTCAGTCCCCGGGGAGCGGGGGTGGCCRTGGGACCGCACCGGGGGCGGCTCTGACCCGTCTGCGGTGCCAGGTGTTCCTGGAGGCCATCGGCAGCCCCAGCCCGCCCCTCCGCTGCGCCAGCACCCACCTCCTCGCCCCRCTCTGGCGCCTGCGGTTGAGCAACCCCGACGGCTCCGCGTATGTGCGCGCCATGCACGATTTCGTCTTCGGCGGCGGCGAAGCCAGCGGGGACCAGCCCTGAGTGGAGCCACCGGAACACCGGTACCCTGAGCGGAGCCACGGGAACACCGGTACCCTGAGCGGAGCCACCGGAACACCGGTACCCTGAGCGGAGCCACCGGAACACCGGTACCCTGAGCGGAGCCACCGGAACACCGGTAGCCGCCGCCATGCGAACCCCCAGCCCGGGCCTCATCGCGTGCTCGGTCCCGACGCGTCCCCAATAAAGCCCTTTGCAGCCGCACGATTCCGTCTGGGTCCGTCTCACGCCGCGGGCCGGGCGGAGCTGCARTGCGGCCGGATCTGCTGGTCTCCTCCCTCCGCGGGCGGAGCCGGGCGCACCGCCCGCCCGCGGCGRGGCTGCCCGGGAGGCGGTGCTGTTCCGGTGCCGTCGCCGTCCCCGTTCCGGTCGGCGGCGGTTCCGGGGGGGCGATGCCGCCCTTCGCCTCGGGGCTGCTGGTGCTGACGGCGCCGCTGCCCGCGCTGCCCCGGCGGGCGGCGGGGCTGGTGGCGGCGGCGGCGGGGCTGGTGGCGGGGCCGCTGTACGTGCATCTGCAGCCGGGGCTGCGGCTGGGCTGCCCCGCCGCCGGTCCCGCCGCGCCGCCCGCCGCCTGGCACAGCCGCCCCGCGTCCTGCTGGCGGCCGCTGCCGAGGCGCCGGGGCCGCCGGAGCCGGTGCAGCTCGGGCTGCAGCGCCTGGCCGCCGCTGTGTACGGCTGCCCGCCGAGCCTGCCCGCGATGCTGCTGGGCGAGGACACCGCGGGGGACCCCGACGGGGACCCCGAGCAGGATCCCGACGCGACGCTCCCCGAATTCTTGGACGTGGCGGTTGGCGGCACTTTCGACCGGCTCCACGGCGCCCACCGGCTCCTGCTCAGCGCCTGCTGCCTCCTGGCCCGGCGGCGGCTCCTGGCCGGGGTGGCCGACGGAGACCTGCTCCGCCGTGAGTCCGGGGYGGCCGTGGCACTGCGTGGGGACGAGGGGTCAGCCTGGTGCTKCCCGGGGCAGGGCAGTGATCTGGGGACCCAGTGACCCGTGAAATCCTGGCGGCCAGCCACCCAAGGCAGAGTGTCACTGGGGATCTGGTGGGGACCTGTATCCTGTCCACAACCAGATGCAGCGAGGGCAAGGGGAGGGGAAGGCAGCGTTCAAAGTCCCACACRGGTGTTGTCTGCCATCTCCTGGTCTTGCTTTTCCATCATTCTTSTGCTTCTCTGCCCTCTTGGTACCTGGCAGACAAGGTCCTGCCAGAGCTGATTGAGCCATACGAGCTGCGGGCGGCGAAGCTGCGCGAGTTCTTGGAGGACGTGAAACCTTCACTGTGCTATGACATCGTGCCTCTGGCTGACCCCTTCGGCCCCTCAATCACAGACCCTGACCTGCAGTGCCTGGTGGTCAGTGAGGAGACCCGCCGGGGAGGGGAGGCTGTCAACMAGAAGAGACTTGAAAATGTAATTCCCACACTGCCCACTGTCTCTCCCTGCCTGACATTGCCTGGGGGCAAATTTGGTCTCGATTCGCCCCTTCCCTCTCCTGGCTTCTCATGGCTGACAGTCCTTGGGGCTCCCTTCTCTCATCAGGGGCTCCCTGAGCTGGCTCTTCATGAAATCCAATTGATGAAGGACCCTGACCACAGTCAGAATGAGGAGGAGAAGATCAGCTCCTCCAGCCTCCGGCAGAGGCTGCTGGGGACACTGCTGCAGCCCCCACGGGTGAGGGGGGCCTGTGAAGCTGCAGCTGCAGTGGGACTGGTGTGCCTGGGAGGAGGGTGGGAGGCTCGGGAGTCAAAGGGTTTGGAAAGGCTGCTCTGCAGGCCACAGCCTTTCATGGCCATCTCCAGGCTGGGCTGTCAGGATCCTTCTCCAGCAAAGCCCCACTCTCTGTCTGCTGCCACGGCTTTCCTCTTTCCSTTAGCAAGATCTGGCTTTGCCGTTGCGCCCATATGTGATTGGCCTGACTGGGGGCACTGGGAGTGGGAAAACCTCCATCGCCAGAATCCTGGGGGACCTGGGCGCCTTTGTCATCGATGCTGACAAACTGGGCCACGCCGTCTATGTCCCCGGTGGCCCGGCCTACGAGCCAGTGGTGGCAGCCTTYGGGGCAGGTAGAGTCACTGGAGGCTGTGGGGACAAGGATGGGGAGGGAGGGGTGCCCCAGCATCCCAGAGAGCTCTGGCCAGTGCCCCTGTCCAACCCCATGGGTTTCGGGCTCCCCAGGTGTTGTGTGTCCCATGTCAGGGCTGCTGTTTGCCTGGAAAAAGCTCTTCCCCATCCTTTTCAGAAGTTGGGTGAAGAGCTGACAGGTCAGGTCTTACAGCCCTTTCCTGCTGAGAGCCCTGTTCTAAAGCTCTTTCCCCAACCCAGGCTTGCCATAGGCWTGGGGTTTGTCCCTCCCAAACCTGTTGTGCTTGTGCCTTGCAGAGATCCTGAACACAGATGGGACAATAAACAGGAAAGTCCTTGGGGCCAAAGTGTTTGGAAACCAGGTAAAAGGTTTATTGTAAATACTTAATCCCATGAGTAAGGGGAGCCCTCCTCTTGTGCCAGGGGTTTTTAGTTTTCAGCCCTTTGAGATGACAACTTCCTGGATAGATTTCCTGACAGTGGTGTGGGGACAGGGTGGGACAGATCCCATCTGCTAATGGCAGGACAAAGAAAATAACAGTGAGGAAAAAGCACCCCGACCCTGGCTGCAGGAATGGGAACCTCCAGCCAGTGTGAAAGCCTTGTTGGTGCTTGGCCATGGGCTTAACCCACCCCCCAGCCTCAGTGAGTCCATCCTGGGTGTCCCCTGACTGCTCATACCCCCACACTCCTGCTTGGCTGCCCAGGGGTTCTGAGGGCAAGGGACCAAATCTCAAATCCCTCTGTGGTCTTTCCTAGGAGCGGCTGAAGAGCCTGACGGACATTGTGTGGCCCAAAATAGCTCAGATGGCAAAGGACAGAGTCAGGGAGGCTGATGCGCAAGGTAAGGGGGGCAGCTCTGTGGCAGCCCTGCACTGCAGGAAGGTGGAACTGAGCCCAGGCTGGGCACTGAGGAATGCCCTTGGTCCGCAGGGAAAGCTGTGTGTGTGCTGGATGCTGCTGTGCTGCTGGAGGCTGGCTGGCAGGACATGGTCCACGAGGTGTGGACAGCCATCATCCCAGAGGACGAGGTGGGCATGCCCTGGGCCCGTCCCTTGCTACCGGGGCTGGCCCTCAGCGTCCCCCCCAAGCACCTGAGTGTCCCCTGTTGTCCCTGCCAGGCCGTGAGACGCATCGTGGCCAGGGACGGGCTGAGCGAGGAGGCTGCTCGCCGCCGGCTGCAGAGCCAGATGACCAACAGGCAGCGGGTTGAGCAGTCGCARGTGGTGCTCTGCACCCTCTGGGAGCCGGACATCACCCGCCAGCAGGTGAGCCTGGGGCTGCTGCAGCACCAGGGCTGCTCTGGGTGAGTGTGACAGGAACCGGAGTGCTCAGTGCTGTGCTCAGGCCATGCCTTGGTGCTGTGCTCACTGTCGAGGCTGCCTCTGGACACAGCCATGGACGGGTGGCTTTGGGGATGTAAACTCAGCCAGGAAGGAAGAGGAGGCATACGACCCTCGTGGGATGCTCCTGCCCTGAGCTGAGGTGCCGCTCGCCTTACCCATGGGCTCTGAAGTGTCGCCTGGATGGTTCTGTGGCAGGTGCAGAAGGCCTGGGACCTGCTGCAGCAGCGCCTGAGTCCGGAGCCCAGCCCGTGAGGGGACAGTCCCACATGGTCCCCTGAGAGGTCCGTGAACTGCCACCACTGCCCGCGATGAACCGGCGGACGGAGCAGCGCAGGATCGAGACCACCGGTCCCGTCCAGCCCTGGTGCGGGTCCGAGACCACCGGTCCTGTCCAGCCCTGGTGCGGGTCCGAGACTGCCGGTCCCGTCCAGCCCTAGCGCAAGTCCGGGGCGTCCCCCGGTGAGGGGGGACCCCTCAGGGCTGAGCCTTGCTGGGTGACAGTAAAAAGGCTGCTCCTGCAGTGCGTGTCCGTGCGCCGGTGCCATACCCTCACCTGCCCCCGCAGGAGCTCTGCTGCCCCCGGGCTCCCCCCCAGCTCTCGTTACGGCCCGCGGCGCTGCAGGGCTCACTGTGGGGTTCACTGTGGGGCTCGCTGTGGGGTTTGCTCTGGGGCTCCCCTCAGTGTGGAGCTCCCCTCAGTTTGGGGCTCCCCTCAGTGCAGGGCTCCCCTCAGTGCGGGGCTCCCTTCAGTGTGGGGCTCCCCTCAGTTTGGGGCTCCCCTCACTCTGGGGCTCCCCTCAGTTTGGGGCTCCCCTCAGTGTGGAGCTCCCCTCAGTGCCGGGCTCCCCTCATTGCCGGGCTCCCCTCATTGCCGGGCTCCCCTCAGTTTGGGGCTCCCCTCAGTTTGGGGCTCCCCTCAGTTTGGCGCTCCCCTCAGTGCGGGATTCCCCTCAGTGCCGGGCTCCCCTCAGTTTGGGGCTCCCCTCAGTGTGGAGCTCCCCCCAGTGCCGGAATCCCCTCAGTGCCGGGCTCCTCTCAGTTTGGGACTCCCCTTAGTTCCGCGCTCCCCTCAGCGTGCGGCCGGGGCTGGCGCCCCCTGGCGGCGCGGGTGGGGCGGCGTTCCCGTTGGCCGCCGCGGCGGTCACATGACCGGGCGGGCGGAAGATGGCGGAGCCGCCGGGAGTCGCGGCCGAGGATTCGTGGGGGAAGGTGGGGTCGGGTCGGGCCGGGCCGGGCCGGCGGCGGCCGCGGGGGTGCAGGGCCGGGCCGGGGCTCATGGCGGTCRGGCGGGGCGAGCGCCGGGCTGGGGGTACTGGGGCGGGGAGTTCGCAGGTGTCGGTGTGGGTGAGGGGCGGTGGCCAAAGGCCCCGGCGGAGCCGCAGCTCGGGGGTGGTGGGTGCTGCTCGGGCCGGGGGCTCCGGGGCGCGGGCCGCGGTCGCCGCCCCAGTCCCACTGATGTGTCTCCTCCGCCCGCCGGCTCCGAGCAGGTGGAYGTGGCCTACGGCGACAATGGCCTGGACTCTGGTAGGTGCCCGGGCGGCGCCCGGCCCGCGCCAACCCCGTTCKTGGGTGGCAGTGGCGACGCCCCTCATGTCCCTGCGCCCGGTCACACCCCGCGCTGGGCACTGACCCAGGGACACTCTTTTTCCAGCACTCTTCATGGAWAATGCCCGGAAAGGCAGCATAGTGTCCCGGGCCAACAGCATCGGCTCCACMAGTGCCTCTTCTGTCCCCAACACAGGTGGGGTTTGTCCTCCGTGAGTGTTTCTGTTCCTGGGGAATCCAGCATATGCCGGGCTCCAGGCCTGCCCTGCACTGATGGGGTGAACGTGGCTGGGCAGGATTCCTGTCCTGAGGAGGAGGAAGGTGGTGGGAGCAGCATCAGGGTTCTGTGATTTCCAGCAGGGTTTGGAGTCGAGAATCACTCTGGTTTTAATACCTTCCAAGGGAGCTGCTGGCATCTGCCTTCTGCCCTGCTCCCCAAGGAGAGGGAAAGGGTTGCTAAGACTCCTTGGAAGGCTTTACTTTGACCCACCCTGCTGTAGCTGACWGGGGTGGGGGCTAAAGCTGGGCTTACTGCAGYCACAGTGGTCCCTTGAGCTGTCTTRTTCCCCTTGTCACACCTAWGCCCTCCTCAGCTGCAGCCACGCTCTGTCCCCACAGATGATGAGGACAGTGACTACCACCAGGAGCCCTACAAGGAGTCGTACAAGGACCGGCGCCGCCGGGCACACACCCAGGCCGAGCAGAAGCGCCGAGATGCCATCAAGGTGAGGCCAGAGGCAGCAGATGCTGCTGGAGTGCTGCTCCAAGGCCGCTCCAGCATTCGGCTCTTCCAGCAGTTCCCTGTTTTGCTGCTGGATCTGCCCTCTCTGCATGGTGTGCTCTGATGGGCTGTGTGGTGGGAGCTGGGATGGATCCGTTCTCAAAAGATGAGCCCACATGCTGTGGCTCTGCTTCCCTGCAGAAAGGCTACGATGACCTGCAGGCCATTGTCCCCACCTGCGAGCAGCAGGATTTCTCCATCAGCTCACAGAAGCTGAGCAAGGCTATCATCCTCCAAAAGAGTGAGTCCCAAGGGTGGGAGGGAAGGAGGTGCTGTCAACCCCTAAACCTCCTCCCTAGAACTGTGCAGGGCAAAGTTCAGCACCTTAGAATCTTGTGTGATCTCTGGGAAACTYGGGTGCTGCTCACCTACCCCCACCYACCTTCCCCAGGGGAATTGGGTCAGTGGGAGGTGATGGTGCCCTGACTCAGATACATGCCGTGGGCATCTTGGGGACCTGTGTGTGCTTCCAAATCCTCACTCTGTGTTTTCATGCTCAGCCATCGACTACATCCAGTTCCTGCACAAGGAAAAGAAAAAGCAGGAGGAGGAAGTTTCTACCCTCAGGAAAGATGTGATGGCCTTGAAGATCATGAAAGTGTAAGGAAAGAGCTGTCGGGGTCATGCCCTCTTCTTGCTGTTGTTCCCTCCCATCCTTTCAGGGCTCTGCAGAGGTTCTCCATCCAGGGGCAGGCCTGGAGCTTGGAACCAGAAGCAGAAGCTGGGTGTGGGAATTTGGAGCTGGGAGCAGGAGCTGGGAATGGCAGCTTGGAGCCAATCGTGGAGGCCTCACTGCTGACCGAGTTGTGCTTGTTTCAGGAACTATGAGCAGATTGTGAAAGCTCATCAGGACAGCCCGAATGAGGGGAAGAACCAGGTCTCTGATGAGGTGAAGTTCAATGTTTTCCAAGGCATCATGGATTCCCTGTTCCAGTCCTTCAATGCCTCAATTTCCGTAACGAGTTTTCAGGAGCTCTCGGCGTGTGTCTTCAGCTGGATCGAGGAGCACTGCAAGCCCCAGGTGAATGCAGGGCTGCAGGGGGGCTGTGCCATGGCCAGGGGGGCAGAGGCAGTGGCACAGGGGTGGCTGTTCCCCCACAGACCAACTGATGGTATCCCCTCTCTGCTACAGACACTGCGGGACGTTGTCATCGGGGTCCTGCACCAGGTGAAGAACTGTGGGAGGCGAAAAAAGTCTTATGGAATGACTAAAGGGCCTTCACTCACTTTTGCTCAATGATGGTTGACAAAAAGCATTTTGGGAAATGTACAGTGGACATGTGGACAAGAACAAGAAGGATGGATGTGTAATTCAAGCTTCAAAGTGTGAAGCGYATGAACCGCAACACAGGAAGCGATAAGGATGTGGCAGGGGACCAGTGTGTATTTTTGGGATTTTGTTTAGTTAACAAGAACACTAACAAGAATATTTTTAGCACAGAATAAAAGGAAGAATGTTTTTAGGAAGAATGTTTTTAGCACAGTATAAAAAGCCTTKCATAGTTGTAATAAACATCTCTCTTTGCTGGAATCACTGGGAGTCTGTGCCTCATTCGCTACAAAGAGCCAGACTGTCCTTGCAGAGCTGATCCCAGAGCAGCTCCATCCTGTGCCCTCAGGCCTCTGACAGCCCCACTGGCCCCGGGGTGGGGAAATGTGACAAATGCATACTAAAAACGATGGGTTTCTGGTGTAGCAGTAGGAACTGGTTCTCCCGACCCACTGGGCTGTCCCCTCCCCCTCTGAAGCAGCTGTTTTGAGTCAGCTGTGGCATTTTGGGGGAGCCTGGCAGTGGTGGCAGCAGGGTAAGCCCATCAAGAGCTGGGAGGCTGAGGCAGCACATGCTAAGGCCTTGATGAACCCCAAGTGCTGCTGCAGCTGTGGGTCCCTGGGAAGGAACACAGGAATTTCCTGTGAGCACTAGAATAAATCTCCTTTTCAGAAACTTTTCAGAAAGTTCTGCAGCTGTAGCACAGCATGGTGGCCACATGCCCCTGCTGCTCTTCCTCAGAAGACACACATACCTGACCAGCCTCAATTTGATTTTTATTTTTGTAGATTTTGCAATGGTCCCAAAGCACTGCCTGTGCCAGCTATACAAGCAGCTGCTCTCAGGGACATGTTTGGCCCTGCTCCACACCCACTTTGGATCACAGGTCTGCCTCGGTGAGGGTTGGTCACTGCCTGAGTGATGGGACTGGGGTGCTGTCAGCAGCAGAATTTGTTCTCCATAACCCCGTTTGTGCTCCTGCTGCAGGGGCACATACAGKGAATGTTTATATCAGGCAGTTTTTCCAGTGCTGAGGAGGAAGCTCTGCCTCCTGCCTTGCAAAGAGGGCATGGAGTTTATTTATAGACCTCACATGTGAAAGTGATGTRTTTTTTCTGTTGTGAATAGTAATTACATTTCCGTGAATGTTTTAATGGTTTTTCTGATGCTGAGTTCCTGGAGCTGTGCCTTAGAGCTGGTAGTTTCTAGAAGCCCATTGCAGCCCCTGTGACTCARGTGACCCTCTCCTGRCCCCTGTCCTCCCCACCCCTGAGGRCCTAAACTCTGCCCTGACACCCTCTGAAGAGACAAACACCACAGGGATGTGCAGCTGAACCAAAATCCTGGTGTTTAATGGATCATATTCTCTTGTGTCCACTCAGGCACATGGCAGGAAGCAGCCAGAAAACAATACAGAGCTCTGCAGCCCAGTCGGTCCCTTGGTCCCTTTYCTTACTGGAACACCACAGACACAGCACCAGTGCCCCCACATCCCTTTTCTTACCAGAACACCAGGGGATACCAGTGCCCCCACCCATCCCCTCAGACCCCAGCCAGGCAGCTTCATGTACTGTGGGGCAGGAAAAAAAAAAMCATTCCATGGCAAGGAGAGAGCCAGCACCAAGTCACTCCCACCCACCACCCTTCCAACTGCACATTTTAATACAAGAACAAATAAATACACAGGACAAGCCCAAGTCCTGCAAAACAAAAAAAAAAAGAACAACCCAAGAGCCGAGTTCCAGAGGCAGCTCCACAGCAGCAGCTTCTCYCCAGAACACAGGCTCCCCCAGCACCTCACACAGCCGCCGGCAGCACAACGCCATGGTCCTCATCYGTCTCTATCCCAACCTCCTCCTGCATGGCACCGAGCGATCAGAATAGGCTTAAATTCTGGTTCAGCAGCCCTGGGCAGGGCCCAGCCTCGGTACTTACAAAAAACTGCTTCTTGCTCTTGGGGTAGCCCTCCAGGATGGCATCCAGCAGCTCGGTGGCCTGGTGACACAGGRCACGTGAGGGCTGTGGGCAGCTGTCCCAGCGGGGCTGTCACCACCCAGCCACACCMCAGCAGTACCATGCGCTTCCTCCGGCGCCACTCCCGGCGGTACAGCTGCTGCTCCCGGCACACCTGCCAACGGCACCAGGTCACAGCTGACCCACAGGGCTGCCACGAGCCCGGGGAAAGCAATGCCTCTAAGGGAAGTGCTGGATTCGGCAGTGACCCGGTCCAGACTAGCCCTGGGTTTGGACACAGCAGCTGTTCACCTTCTCTTTTTCCTCTGGAGTCACGTGGTTGGTAGCAGATTTAATCCTCTCGAGTTTCTCCGTGTAACTGGCACAGTCCTTCCTCAGTGCCTCGATCTCCTTGGCCATCTCAGGGGTTGTCATGGAGCTGTTCAAGTCCTTCAGTTCTGGGAAGGCGGCACTGATCACGGGCTGAGCTGCCAGCCGGCACCAGGGCACAGCTGCCCGTGCCSTCGGGGAGCCGCCGGTGCCGCGGGGCTGCCAGGCCGGGCACACTCACCCGCCTCCATGTGCCGGCAGCTCTGCTGCAGTGCTTGCAGCTGCGTGGAGCGAGTGGCAATTTCGCCGTCCAGCCCGCGGAGCTCCGCATCGCTGGCAGCCGGGAGCTGTTCCTGCGGGGAGCGGCGGGTCAGGGGTGCGGGGTAAACGGGCCAGCGGGCGGCGGCGGACGGGGCTCACCTGGGCAGCGAAGTAGATTTTCTGCTTCCCGTAGACCTTCTCGCGTACGCGGCCCTGCTGCGCCAGCTGCTCCAGCGCCTTCACCACGGCCTGCGGGACGCGGCGTCAGCCGGGCCCGGGCTCGCCCCGCCCCAGCCCGGCCCGGCCYTGCTCACCGCCTTGCCCAGCCCGTGCTCCCGCTGCAGGTTCCCGAAGGCATCCTGGGCGCTGTACGGCCGGTTCTGCTCCCGCAGGTACCGCAGCAGGACAGCGTTGGCGCCTCCTGCGGGACCAGCCCCGGTCACCGCGGCCTCTTGGGACCGCAAAGGCCGCCCGGTGCTCCCCCGCCACTCCAGCACTCACCGCCCGCCGCGGCCTCACGCCCTTTGCTCATCCCGGGCCTCCAACCCCGCTACGCTCCGCTCCGTTCCGTTCCGCTCCGTTCCGTTCCGTTCCGTTCCCGGTTCGCGCCGTTTGCGCACTTCCGACGCGCCGCCTGCTCTCCGCCAACCGGGGGGAAGGCAGGCGCGGGCTGTGATTGGCGGGAGCACAAGAGCCACGCCCCCAAGGCGGGGCCGAACGGACACCGCCCCCGCGGGAACCGGGCCCGAGCCCAGCCCGGGGCRCACCGGACTGGCGGGACTGCCCCGCGCCCCCGGGCACGCACTCACCGAACGGACCCGGAGCCAGGCCCAGACCCACACCCGGTGCTACCGCCGCGGGGTGAGAAACGCAGCACCCTCGCCGCCCATCCCCCACCTCTGCACCGGACGCGACCAGCGAATGAATTTCATTCATTCCATGAATAACCCGTTACCGACCACCCCTTCTCGGCTGAGGCCGCCCCCCCATCCCCGACCGTAGCCCCGGCACGGCCGACGCAGTCGGATAGTCAGACAAACAGCAGCCGGTAACAGGGTCCCTTGACGAGGTACGTTCTTGGTTGCACAAACGTGATCAGAACCGGGTCTATGGCTTAGGAAAAGAATGGGGGCGCTCGGTGGGCAGAGGGGGGTGGCTCGCCCTGGGGTCTGCTGGTTTGTTCACGGGACCGCGGTGGGGACGAGCTCCTCAGTCACCGGCGGTCTGGGCTGCTGTCCTGTTTCCACTGCTGGTCTCTGCCTGCACAAGGCTGGATGAAGCAAAGTGAGCCCAGGGGACACACCACGGCCCTGGCAGCCCTGCTCCATCTCCTCCTTCCTCCATGAAAACTGCCGGGGGGATGCGCAGCCTTGGCCCTGCCCACGGGAACACACTGGAGCAGCACAGGGGTTTCTAGCAAAGTGTTAGTTGGCTGTTAACAAAGGCTGTTAGTTCAGAAAAGCAACACAAGAGCAGGAGCTACACGTGGATGTTCTTGCAGGTGGTCTGATGGTCACAGCAGGTGTCTTATTGCCATTGAGCTCTTACAAAACAGCATCACGAGGAGCTGGAGCTGAGGGAGCAGCCAGTGCAAGGAAAACATTGCGGCTGCACAACATCCACAATGGAGCAAGGGGCTTGGTTCCACCTGGAGTTGGATATTGCTGGGAGAGAAGACTTGGATTTGTGCACATATTAGGAGTGGGGAACAGCTGTCTGAGACAGAACAGCATTGAGTCCCAGACACCACATCTGAGGGGCTCCGTCCTGTTCCCCTGGCTACACCTCAGTGCCAGAACTCAGTGCACAGTTGTCCCTGGCAATGCTGTTGATCCTACTGGACTTCAGAGCTGCAAACAACAGATTTATTGTCCTAGGTGAGAAAGTTTGGAGCAGGCAGCATCCTGTCAGYGCAGGGTGATTGTGGAGCAATCCCATCAATGCCTCTTCCCTACAGATTACCAGTGTCCTTTATTTTAAAATCCAAGCAAGGCTACAGAGTCACAAGTMACAGTGGTGTACCCAGCCAGGACTGGCTGTCACATCACTCAGACTCACAGGAGACGATTGAGACAACTGTGCAAGGCTTTTCCTTCTAGGATTCCCTCCATRATGCGCAATAGAAAACCAGAGGGAAGTGACAGGATGGCTTACTGGCCCCGGGAGCCAGTGGAATCCAACTGGTTCAGCTCGGACTGATCCAGCAGTTCAAAGTCATCCCCTTCAGCATCAGTGTCCAAGTCCAAACTGGCTGCTCTGAGGTGAGTCTTTGCCCCTCTCTGGGGATTGGTGCTGCGTGAAGAGCCTGGCTGAGTGGCTCCYGACAGTGCCAGCTGGATCATGCCCCTGGTGACAAAGCCAGTTATGTTGTTGGTGAGATTCTGCACTGATGGCAGTGTGCCAAATTCCTCCTGCTCRTATGGGAGCTGCAGATCCTCTGTCCCTTGTGAGCGGTACGCCAGGCTSGGGATCCCAATGCTGGTGTCATCTTCGTCATCTATGCCTGTTGCTTCTGGGTTTATGGAAGGGAAGTCAGGCAGATCCCTGGCAAAAGATTCTTCTGGGTCACTGTGACCATCCAGGTCTGGAAGAGGAGAAAGTGCTTTAACTGCCAGCACCCACAGGCCCAGGCAGGAGCTGGGCCAGCACCTCCCATATGGGCAGACTGTCAGGAGCTCACTCTCTTCAACCTCTCTCTCCCCACATCCCAACTGTTCAGATACCACTGACCTCCCAGCTCACTCGCAAGGAAAACCAGTGCCAAACCAGCCACCTGCTAGAGGGGAGCACTTGCACCCACAGACTGGCAGAGTGCTGCTGTCATTCCACTCAAGCACCACAGGAATGAAGGAGGAAGCTTTAGTTCTGAACAAAACAGCTCATCTCCAGCAGCAAGGCTGACATAAAACAGCCTGACTTCCATGACAGGAGGTAACACATCCTCCCTCCAACCTATCACACTGGTGCCTGCTTGGCATTTCACACCTTCYAGAAGCTTCCTGTTTCCTCTCACCTTCTGATCCCTCTGTCAGGGGAGTCTGACCCCTTGAAAGGTTAAACATCCCATTTTCAGTATAGGAAACCTCAGCATCTGAATGCTCTGAGTCAGAGATGGTCAGTTCTTTGGCGACCACGGAGTCATCCAGCTTTGAAATAAAAGATAAAATTGAAAACATCAGTACTAGAAAGCTCATCCCTGTGCCTCAAGACAAAAAAGATGATCCAGGGCCTCCAGGTAAACCTGGCCTTCATGGGAGACTGGTGTCTGAGGCTGATTCACATTTACTGCACAGCCCAGGAGACTGCAGGTTGCATGAGCAGCTCTGGACATCCTTTAGTGGGACAGAATGGGAAATACCTATCTGAGAGRAGAGTGTCCTCATCTGCTCTCCCATAACTCTCAGCTACAGTGTGCTGACACGCAGCCAAATGCTGCATGACCCCACAGTGAGGTTTGTTCTTTCCAGCTGAGCTCTTCCCWCTCCCAGATGCTCCATTACCTTGGGGCAGAATGCAGCCAGCTCCTCTTCACTGTCACTCCCATCGTCCATGGACTCCTGACCAAGGGCCCGGCCACGCACTGTTAGAAACCAGACACAAAGCTGTTACTGCTGCTGTGACAGAGCTCTGTGCAGGGCCAGAAAACCCAAACTGGGCATAACAGAGCACAGCCAGCTCTGTCCCTCAGCAGAGCTGTGATCATTTCAGACTGTGTCTGTGGCAGGTTTTTTACGGAGATGAATGTGTTTAGACCTCCCTTGCACAGTGCCTTTCCTCCTTTTTCAGTAACAGAGAACACACAGTTCTGGCAGAACTGGAGCAGCTCAGTGCTGTGAAAAGCCCACGGCAGCTGCTTCGTAGGAGATGGCTGCAGAGGCAGAGCAGCCTCTCACTCTTCCCAAGGCAGTTCCAAGAATTTGCCATGCCAGACATGCAATTCTACAMCCACCAAGGCTGGAGCCTCTGTTCACAGCCTATTTCAGGTACCAAAGATCAAGATCTGAAACCTTGGGGCTGGAAGCAGCACAGAACTCACGTTGCCTCTCGCGCTGCCTGGCTATCATGTATCCCCGGACGCTGAAATCCAGCCGCTGCAGCGCCGGCTCCAGCCGCAGGTACATGCGCTGGCCCAGCCTGTGGTACACGGCGAGGGGCCACAGCAGGACGAAGAGCACTGCAGTGAGTGGGAATGTGGGTTAGAAGGTTGTTCAGGATGCTGCTTGGCAAACATCCTGCCCGTTTCACAATGCAGCACAACACATGGAGCATGGCAGATCTGAGCACTGACGGCAGTGCTGTGGGAGGCTGTTAGAAGTGATGCCACCACCTCTGCCAATTTAATAAAATTGAGAGGCCAACCTGTTAGTGCTCAGATCTGTGGTTACTTAGCACTCAAACATGTTCTTTCCAGACCAGACTGGAGTCTTGGTCAAGAACCACCACATTCCTGGCAGAATGTATTATTTTAAATTTTAAAGCCATTCACACAAGCTTTCCTTTTGAGGAGAGGAGCCCCCTTCCTCAGACATTCAACACTCACTCGTGGCTTTCCACATGTAAATCTGTATTGGCACAGAGATTTACTTACATAGCATGTATGAGAGCAAGAGCCCAGGGATATACTGGCCCAGGACAGCCAGGAAAGTGAACACTCCACACACTAGAAGGCAAAACTGAAGACATGGAAGACAGTGAGTTTCCAGGGTTAAGAAGCAGGTTCACTCATTTCTTGACCGCCTGTCTGCAAATTTTGTAGAGTGAAGCCTTCAGAGTGTCCAACCACCTGCTTCAGTGTGGCCACAGACACAGGGATGTTTGCTCTCAGACCACAGACAGCTGAGGCCTCCTGCCTCACGGAAAGAGGAGCTTCCCAAAGCAGCRACACCAAAAGCAAGGAAGAGGTTAAACAAAAGAGCTCTTCAAGGTGAAGAGGACAAGGACAGTATCACTATGCTACAGGTTACTCTTTCCACAAACTCAAAAAAATCAGAAAGAAAAAGCTTGACATACTTTTTCAAACTTTTAAAACCCAGTGAGGAGACGAGTCTGACAGACACTTGAAAAGCCTCCTCCTACAGAAGGAGCAGCCATGCTCTCAWTTCAGTGGKGCAATCCACACAATGACATTCACTTTCTCCTCCCTCCTCCACAACCTGATTATTCTGCCTGTGCTTTCCATKCTTCCCCACCAYCTAAYAGGCACAATCTTGTGGGAGACCTCYCATGRCAACCTCCCATCCAGGAACRTGTTCRGCCAGTGCTGGATGCCAGCACAGGAGGATCCTTGTGGTCAGCAGAGGCTCCACACCAAACAGGTTATTTCTGAAGTCTGTACATTCTTACCTTGCCAGGATTTTGCCTCTTGAAAACGAAGAGATTACTTAAGAAGTTGGTGCCAGTCACCCATCCTTCAGCCAAATGATGACAGAGCTCTGGCACTCCGAGCAGCCGAGGGTGRACATATCCCCAACTGCAGTGAAGGCAGAATTTGGGAACAGATATTGCTGCATCAGTGTCAGTGTTGAAGTCCCCTGTTACAAATAATTCCTTCTGTTCCCACCCAGCATGGAACTCTATAGAGATGAAGGACACCTGCCCTCCAAGCAGAGCCCTGCCCAAAGCAGTTCATCTACAGCCCCTCTAGCAGCATTCCAGTGCTCCCACAGCAGCTGAGGAGCAAGAATTTCAGTCAGCAGCCTCAACTAATTTCCATGCTGCTGGAGGGAGTGCGTCGTGCAGAGGCAAATGAAGTGAATCYGTTTATTTATTCTGTGTTTATCTGGTCAACTGCAGCCTCCAAGTGTTCAGCATGAGGTCTAGAAGCAGCCTTGTACCTCGCTTCATACTCAGTTACTCTGGAGGCCTTGAACTGGTCAGTTTTGTTAGTGCTGCTTAACTGCTAGTCACGAGTACCTGAAGGTTAGAAAGAGCAATTCCTTTCGTGCTTGGGCCTCTTAAAAAAAAAAAAAAAAAAGAATAAAGACAATTGTCCTTTGGCACCAGCTCAGGTGATTTAATCCAGCACAGCCTGGCAGTGGCAGCAGGAAGGTGTGTCCAGAGAGGCAAGTGTTTGAGGTGTTGCCTCACTGCTCACATTTCTCAACCCATTATTAATGCTGCAGTCAGATCCTAACTATGCAGGAACAACTGCTGGAACAAGCCTGTTAAATATTCCCTATCAAGTCTCAGAAGACTTCATTAATTCCCACAGAAATGCTGTTTTCCTGCTACTGGAGGCCCATACAAGAGGAATTGCTCTTAAAGCAGCAAATCTAACTTCAGGGGGCAGGGAATCAAGCAAGCATATCTGGAGGCTGTTGTGAAGGCAGAGTATAATAAAATGGCTTGGGCAAGTCAAAAACTTCTCAGAACCACTGCACCTGAGTCTCCATC
Organism: Malurus melanocephalus; assembly: GCF_030028575.1. Taxonomy (NCBI): domain Eukaryota; kingdom Metazoa; phylum Chordata; class Aves; order Passeriformes; family Maluridae; genus Malurus; species Malurus melanocephalus. Next base: position 253,909 of record NW_026623643.1, read on the forward strand.
TGCCCTCCATGGAGCAGCTCCCAGCTCCCTCCTCCCTTCACCCCCTCCTCACCCAAAGGAGCTGACATCCCAAGCATGTGCACGTAACAACACAGTATCACAGCAAAGTATCACAGCAGAGGAGTCAATTAGTTTCCTACCTCTCATTGTCTAATTCATCAGGTCTTGCCACTAAAATATTAAGAACAGACACTAMATTAGTTGCAAGGAATTTGCCATGGGAATGCTTAGYTCTTGGGATTTAAGTAAAGCTTTAAAGAGCTGGGGAACACCTGGAAAAGACATTAACTGTAATTACAGGATGGAGATGCATCACTCCATAACAAATCCTGAGTGTGTACGTGTTACAGTACAGGACTGGGAGAGTCTCTCTGTTGCTCCTTGGTATTTGTTGGACACTAGAGGCTGCCCACTTCCCTCTCYCCCACTCCCTGCACACATCAGCTGGGGAAGAGGAACAGCCTGCAGGCTGGAGGCATCAGGGATTTAAGTCATTTGATACTTTCTCACCCAGGCTGGGACTTGAAAAGTGACCAAGGGCTGTACCAGCCACCCTGAGAGATCAAACCAGAGAGGTGAGGGAGCTGGACTGACACAGTCTCCTAAGAAGGAGCCTGAGCCAAGTTTTGATACCGAGGAAAGCTTTAATGTCTTCCCAGGAACCACAGAAAACATGGACTGAAGCAGAAAGCTGGGWGCTGAACTTGCTGGTTAGTCAGGGAACCAGCCCTGGGAACATGCAGACCCTCACACTGCTCCAAACCTAACCTGTCCATGCAAAGCCAAGGGACCCCGAGCTGCTCAGAATGGGGATGTTCATCAGTGTATTAATGTCACAAAGGAGGGACAACTGCTTTGGTTACTGAAAGCTGAAAACTAACTTCATTAACAGCCGTTCAGATGCCTCTTCTGCCAAAGAAATCTCTGATCAACAGCAAGGCTGGGACTTGTCTTCGTCCTAAACTGGATTTTTATGGATTCTGAGGAGTAATTCAGACAAGTTCCATTTATGCTTCRATTTCTCACTCTGGTACTGAATGCTCAGAAAGTGAATCACTGTCTCAAACCTGCACTAGGTCACGTACACCCTGTGGTTAAGGATTATAAGACAAATACCAGTGTCACAAGCACAAAAAGGACTTATGTTTACACAGGTTAGAATATTCCAGCTCCAGGAAAAGCATRCCTGCAGTACTCTTGCTGGCTTCTAGATCCTCAAAGCAAAAGGCCCAGGTTTTTAAAATTTAACTGCAGGCAGTGCAGAGCCTATACTTGTGGGCCTGGAAATGGGGCTTGATTTGCTGCTATGAGCTCAAAATGCTGCAACTTACCACCAATTTCTGGCCAGATTTTGTGCTTCCACTGGTCTACACACACTACTACTATGAGGGTAGATGCAATCAGGAAGAGCAAACGAAGGGAAGTCAGAGCAAAAAACCTGTGGGGAAGAAAMMAWWSRRKTKGKWMYKGSCMRRWYYKSRKTGAGACGCAAAGGGGTAACACAGACCAACCTAAAACCAGTCAGAGGAAAAACTCAGCACCTGGAAAAACTCAGTCACCACCCAATGTGCCCCGGGGGCAGCTGCCGGGTGACCCTGGTGTGCGCGTGTCAATTCACCCGGGACAGCTCTGCTGTACAGCTCCCGTCCCAGCCAAGCTGCCCTCCTTGTACTGCCACAGAGCAGGTTGGATTTTCCCGGTTAGTGTAATGCTCTCAGATACAAGAAGAGCAAGCGGACGGGAACGCGGCTGCAGCAGACCGACCCAGCGTTCCCAGGTCTCTCCTGTCCGGAACGGGACACGGACCAAACCCGCGGCCCCTCAAGGACCGTTCCTTCCCGGGAGCAGCTCCCCCGCGCCCCCCGCAGCCCCGGCGATCGGAGCTCGGTCCCGGTCCCGGTCCCAGCCCCCGCCGCTCACCAGAACAGGCCGTGCACCGCCACCCAGCACAGCGCGCTGCGGCCCGGCCTCTCCCACACCAGCGCGGCCTGCACGGCGCCCAGCAGCGGCTCGTAGGGTCCGAGGCGGCAGCGCAGTGCCGCGCTCAGCGCCTGCACCCGCCGCTGCCGCTCGCCGGGCCCGGGTCCGGGCCCCGCCGCCACCGCCGCCGCCATCGCTCCCTCACGGCGTCAACATCCGCCGGCCCGCCGCGCGCGCGCGCCCGCCGCAGGCATGGCGGCCCCCGGTTAGAGCACCGCCACCCTGGGCACCGCCATCTTGGCGCAGGCGCAGGCCGCACCTCCTGCCGGGACGCATGCGCGTTGCCAGGGTGCTGCCCCGGAAGTGAGCAGTGCGCAGGCGCAGTGCCGTTGGCGCCGGCGGGAGACGCGGCGGTACCGGAGTCGGGCGGGGCGCCGGAGAGGAGAGGAGCGGAGCGGAGCGGAGCCTCGGCCGCGATGCCGCGGGAGATCATCACCCTGCAGCTGGGCCAGTGCGGCAACCAGAGTGAGCGCGCCGCGGCCGCGGTKGGCCCGGGGGAGCGCGCACCGGGCGGGGTCGGGATGCTGAGGGGGGGRTGCTRGTTARCGGGGCCTGGCGGGACGGGGCGGGYCTTCAGGGCGGTGGGGCGGGGCCTGCGGACCGGGAGGAACCGGGACGGTCCGGGCCCTGCCCCGCTCCCCGGCCCGTCTGACCGCGCCTCCTCACAGTCGGGTTCGAGTTCTGGAAGCAGCTCTGCGCCGAGCACGGCATCAGCCCCGAGGGCATCGTGGAAGAGTTCGCCACCGAGGGCACCGACCGCAAGGACGTCTTCTTTTACCAGGTACTGGCGGCCCCAGGCCKTGGAGTGGGCACACCGCGCGAAGCGTGCCTCCCCGGTCCCCGCGGGGCTCCGTGCCCGGGCGGGTGCAGCAGCCGGGCTGTCTGTGCCCGTGTAGCCCTCTCCACAGCCCCGCGGGGACAGGGACGGGTGGGTGGGCGCTGACAGAGCAGGTTGGAGCGGCAACTCAGCCCAGGCTCCTGTTTATAGCCCGCTCCGGGCTGCCGCCTGCGCTSCCGGTCTGTGAGTGGAGCGCTGTGGAGGCGGAGCAGAGGCACGAGGCTGTGGCTGCCATAGATAGTGTCTTATGTAAGCACCAAGAGTCCCCCCCTCGCACGCTGGGAGTGCTCTGGGACACACAGACGCTGCATTGGGGTTGGGCTGCACAGGACCAGCCTCTCTCCCTCCCTCCTCCCCCTCACCATGTGGGGCTCACCTGCACTCAGGGGGTGACTCACGCTTTCAGAGTRGAAGTGGCATCAAGCTGCAGCAGCAACAAGATCCTCTTTGCTCCCGTTGTAGGCAGATGATGAGCACTACATCCCACGGGCCGTGCTGCTGGACCTGGAGCCCCGTGTCATCCACTCCATCCTCAACTCCCCTTATGCCAACCTTTACAACCCAGAGAACATCTACCTGTCCGAGCATGGAGGGGGAGCTGGGAACAACTGGGCCAGTGGCTTCTCGCAGGTACCAGCTCTRGTGCTGCTGGGTAAGACATAGGGCAGCTCATCAGGCATGGAGCTTTGTCATGGCTCCCTCATGTCAGCTCAGTCCCAGTTTCTGAAGAACACCTTGTCACTGGCAGGGACTGATGCCTGGCATGCTGGCCACAGGGGCACAGGACTRCACTGCCAGTCTGACTTGGCTTCATGCTGAGCTTGAGCAGCTCTGCTCCATGTTCTCTGGGAAAGGAACWAAACCAGTCCTGCTCTTTCTTGCAGGGAGAAAAGATCCATGAAGATATTTTTGACATAATAGACAGAGAGGCTGATGGGAGTGACAGTTTGGAAGTAAGTAAACGAGGGATTTGGATCCGGTGGCCCTGCCTGGTGTTTTCCTAGCCAGGTTGCTCCTTGCAAGATTGAGTTCAACACTCTAGTGGGCACAGACTTGCTTGGTGTGCTCCTAGGAGTGAGCACAGAGCATGCAGAGAGGGGATCTAGGGACAGGAGGTCTGTCCATYCCTACTCCACCTACCAGCCTGCCATGGAACTTCTTTCACTGTTTGCTTGTGGGGCATTTTTCTTTACACTGTGCATGTGAACCTGTACCCTGTGTGCAGACAGACAGGGCTGCTGGGTGTTCATGTCAGGCTGTCACATGGCAGCAGGGGAAGGGAGAATGTCACATTAAACAAGCTGMTAGGGGATTCACGTGCCTGCTGTGGAGCTGAGCCAGTGGGAGCTGTCCTGGAGTCAGGGAGTGGGAGCTTGGTATCAGTCATTCTAGAAGGAGGGAGTGGTGTAGAGAACCTAGGAAAGGGCTGAGAACGTGCACCTCCATTTCCTGTGATGKACTGGACCCTGGAGGTGACATTGGAGCTGTTCTGAATTGTGTTGTGGGTGGGAAGAATCCTGAACGCTCCCAAGCAGCTGTTGCACTTTGTGGGGTGTGCAGAGATGGAGATCCCACTGTGTGGGCAGGACTGGCCTGAGGAGCTGTGGYTGCTGCTGGGGTCTGCAGGAGCTGGGGTCAGTCTGTGCTGTGTCTGTGCTCCCAGATGCCACAGGGAGCTCTGGCCTTGTCCTGGCACGTCTCTGCTGGTGGTGGTGAGGGTGAMACATTGTCTGCTTGCTCTGGGGCTGAGCTTCACCTTCAGCCTTCTGCTTGCTTCCAGGGGTTTGTGCTTTGCCACTCCATCGCTGGTGGAACGGGCTCTGGGCTGGGCTCGTACCTTCTGGAGAGATTGAATGACAGGTGAGCACAGCTCCATCCCCTTCCCACACCGCAGTCAGTGCCTGGCCCAGCCTGGGCACCCTGCCTGGAGAGCGCTGACTCAGAGCCACCACCCCCACCCAAACACTGCCTTGTGCAATCCCTGGCRTGCTGCCAGTGGAGAGACAGCTCCTGATAGGCCCGGGGACTTCAAAGGCTCTAAAACTGGACTTGTTCTGTCCAAGCTCTGTCTTCCCTYGACCATTGTTATCAGGCAGCTGTCTGTGGACACCCTGACAGTGCAGGGGAGGGTGGGAGGCTCTGGCTGAAGGCTGTAGCTGCCATCCTGGCCTGTTTCAGCTTGCATCCTCTTGAAAAGACTTGTAAGCAGCTGCTTAATCAGCCTGTGGATGGCTCAGCCTCCCTGTAGCTCCTCTGGCAGCTCCTGTGCTGCTGGGGTAGGCATTGCTGGGACACATTCTCTCCCTCCCTGGGAGCCACTCTGGCTGCAGCTCTGGTGACTCACCCCATCCTGAGCCCTGGAGACTGCTAAGGCAGCTTGTGGGAGGGGAGAGCACAGCTTGGCAGTGTTAACCCTTGAGATGCTGCACTTCTCACCAGGTATCCCAAGAAACTGGTGGAGACCTACTCGGTGTTCCCAAACCAGGATGAAATGAGTGATGTTGTAGTGCAGCCATACAACTCYCTGCTGACACTGAAGAGGCTGACTCAGAACGCTGACTGTGTGGTAAGAGGCCAATCCTGGGGTCCCCAGAGCTCAGAGTTGCAGTCCATACCGAGGGCAGTGCCATGTGCCTGCGAGCCCCAGGTGCAGCAATGAGTGCACCCCAACAGAAGGGCCAAGCAGATGTGGCCTCATTGGTGCTAACCCCTGCAAAGCTGCCTGGCATTTCTGCCTCGGATCCAGCAGATCTTCCCAAGGCAGTGAGGACTGGCTGTGCTTCCTCTGTGTAGCTGTGGTGCAGCCTSTRYCTGAACTCAATCCCYGTGTCATTTGCAGYWCCCACACTATTCCCAKCCAGGCAGCACCTTCAGCCTGCACCCGGTCAGGTGTGACTGAGCCGCTGCTCAATCCCCACAGCTGATCCCTGCATGTGGCAGCAGAGGAGCAGTTGGAGCTGCTGAACTGACACTGCTGTGCAGTGCTGGCCCAGGGCAGAGCTCTTTGGGAGAGCAGGGGGAGCACAGCCAGGAGGGAGGGAAGAGGTTCCATTGACGGTRTCAGTTACACGCCACACGAGTCAGCTTTGTGGTTTCTGGTGTCTGCCACTTGTGCAGAGGGCTCAGTGCTGGACCACCAGTGCCTTGGGACACGTGGCCAGGACTGCCCTTCCTTGACTGCCTCGGGGCACTTCATGGAGCTGGGTTTCTCCTGCAGGTGGTTCTGGACAACACAGCCTTGAATCGGATCGCGACAGACCGGCTGCACATTCAGAACCCATCGTTCTCACAGATCAACCAGCTGGTGAGAAGGACTCTTCCCTCAGGAGAAGCCAGCATGGGGTTTCCCAGCTGTGTTCAGTTCAGTCTGAACCTGCTTCATGTGCTGGGCTTAGGGATGGGCAGCCTGAAGCTATGAGCAAGGGTGCCCTTCAAGGCACCCCAACTTCCCCTGGTATGTCTGTGTGAGGCAGATTTTGACACTCTGCCACCCTCTGCTCACCCTGTCCTCTCCCCTAGGTCTCCACCATCATGTCTGCCAGCACCACCACGCTCAGGTATCCTGGGTACATGAACAACGACCTCATCGGGCTGATCGCCTCCCTGATCCCCACGCCCCGGCTGCACTTCCTCATGACAGGCTACACACCACTCACCACTGACCAGTCGGTAAGGCAGCCTCAGGTGATCCTTCCCATCCCCACDGGCACAGAAGCTGCCACACTCACCTTGTCAGCCCTGTCTCGGTGTGAGCTGTCACTGCATGCCCCAAATCCCAGGCCCATGTACTCATACCACGTGACAGCCGTGTGTGCAATGAATCAGATGTGAGCAGGCAGTTGTGCTTGTGCCAGGCTACCTGCTGCATGCATCAGGGTGGCTGTTGAAATCATYGGGGTCAGGACTGGCAAAAGCCACCCTTAGCAGGGATCAGAGCAAGGCCAGGATAACAGCCCTGCCAGTCCTGCTGCCCCCAAGAACCATCGACCTAGGTCCAGACACTAGTGCTCGTTGTCACTGACAGTGGGTTCCAGGTGTCAGCTTCTTCCTGAAGCTCAGTCTGTGTCTGAGAGGGATTTGCCACCCTACAGCACTTCAAGCACTGCTGCTTGCTTTTCGCTCGTCCCTAGCAGTATATCCCCCATTCCCCTGGTGCAAACAGGGCAGTTCTGTTCCGGGCAGTGCTCACCTGCACTGGCCCACCACGGCCCAGCAGGAACTAACAGCTGTTCTTCTCCTCTCCCTGTGTGCATTTCCTCAGGATGTTTCTCAGAGAAGCAAATCTGAAAAACTGCTGGCTCTGAAAAGGGTATCAGTGTGTGGATCTGTCCTCTGAGAGAGGAGTGTGAGCAGGGCTCAGCCAATGGCTCAACCAGTGCAGGAGGGGGCTGCCACCTCACCCAGCTGTCCCTGCTGTGGGCAGTCTGGGTGCTGGCCCTGGCTGTGGGCTCCCTGGCCAGTAGCAGTGGGGCAAAGCTCCAACAGTGCTCAGGGAGGGCAGTGGCCAGTCTGCCCATGGCTCAGAGCTGGGTAGGGTGGGGAGGGGATGCAGTGGGGAACAACTCCTTTCTTGTTGAACCCCCACTGCTCTCTGCCTGGCAGTGGGACAAGACCCATGTTTGACAGCAACAACATGAAACAGGTCCCTGTCCCTCTGTTCTCAGCTGAGTTTCACCCCCAGCMTCTGCTGTGCTGTGGGAGTGGGGCCAGACAGCCCCCATGCTGGAGCCTCCACTGACACTCCATTTCTTGGYCTGGCTGTGCCTGTTGTGTGGTGTTGAGATTGCCCTGTCCTGCATGTGGCTTTGCATGTGGCTCCATCCCTGGGGTGAGGGCATCTCTGTGCAGCTGCCCCCTGCTCCTGTGTGTGTGTAGCAGGCAGCAGGAGGGCAGGGACTTGTCCACCTGCTCCTTCTGACTCATGGCTGGCCTGTGCAGGTGGCCAGCGTGAGGAAAACCACAGTCCTGGATGTGATGAGAAGGTTGCTGCAGCCTAAAAAYGTGATGGTGTCCACAGGGAGAGACAGGCAGACCAACCACTGCTACATCGCCATCCTCAACATCATCCAGGGYGAGGTGGATCCTACACAGGTGAGTTCCCATGGCTGTTCAGGTGCTGATGGCTGTGATGCAGCCYGGGGAAGAGCACAGTCACTCTGCAGGATCCTGGGATGAGACTAKGCAGTGCCTGAGAGCTAACTTCAGATTGCTCCTGTCTGGGCTCTGTCCTCATGGAAAGGCTGTGGTCATGCTGAAATCCACCTTCCTGTTGCTGTGCCTGCGTCTGCTGCAGCCAAGCTATTTGTCCCTCACTCTGCTGCCCCTTGCTATTCTCATCCCACCAGGTTCACAAGAGTCTGCAACGGATCCGGGAGAGGAAATTGGCCAACTTCATTCCCTGGGGCCCTGCCAGCATCCAGGTGGCTTTGTCCCGCAAGTCCCCTTACCTGCCGTCGGCTCACCGCGTCAGCGGGCTCATGATGGCAAACCACACCAACATCTCCTCGGTGAGTGCCTTCCCTCACCGTGCCAGACCCTGTGTCTTTTCAGTCTGGGCCCATCATGGCCAGGGACAGGGTGGGTGGCTCTCAGCAAGGCTCAGGTCTGGTCCAGGGTCCCATCAGCCTGCTGGCCTTCTCTCGGGAAGGGTCCCTGGGGAGCTGTGGCCCCCCTGACCCTGYGCTGCTCCCCAGCTGTTCGAGCGGACGTGCCGGCAGTACGACAAACTGCGCAAGCGCGAGGCCTTCCTGGAGCAGTTCCGCAAGGAGGACATCTTCAAGGACAACTTCGACGAGCTGGACAACTCCCGGGAGATCGTGCAGCAGCTGATCGATGAGTATCACGCMGCCACACGCCCCGATTACATCTCCTGGGGCACGCAGGAACAGTGAGTGTCCTGCCAGGAGACAGGAAGGTCCCGTGGCCRCCCCCACGCACGCCGGCAGGGTCCGTCCCCGCCGTGCCCACGTTTCTCACCCCTCGGCGTGGCAGAGGCCTGGTGCTGGCCGCACCCACCTCCACCGACGGGGAGCGACACTGCGCCTGCAGCCCCTCGGCGGGGCACAGCCCCTGCCCCACCATGTGCCCTGGCCCAGGACAGGACTGGGGCAGCTGTGCGCTATGCTGGGAGGGAACCTCTGCCTGTGGTTGTCAGGAGGAGGAGGAGGAGAGTGACCCTGAGGCTGGGAACGGGCCTGGCCCCCCGAGTTGGGTGCACACGACCCCCGTGGCAAAAGGCTCCGTGTGGCTGAGCTAGTCCTTGCCCTGGGCAGGAGCCTTGTTCCCCCTTGGTCAAATCAGGCCAGGGGCACGGGGCTGTATCTATATTTTTGTAGGTTATTTTGCTTTAATAAAGGCTGTTCCTGCACTGATGCTGCCTTCATGTCCCGATTGAACAGCCAGGCAGGGAAGCCAGCATCTACAGAGACTGGGCTGGTGCTTGCTGTGTCTGGCCAGCCAGCCAGACCTGTTGCACTGGGGTGTGCAGGGACAGTTGTGCTGCTGCAGGGCAGCGCCACGGGGCCCAGGCAGCACTGGGCAGCTGCTGCAGCAGAGCCAGAAATACTGGCAGGACCTGCCAGCACAGCTGACCAGGGCTGAGACCGGCACCGCCCTGCCCACGGAGCACACGGCACCCACATGGGTGTTCCACAGCAGAGAGGCCCCATGGGGTGGGCCAGGAGGGGCTGGGGGTGCCCTCACCACTCGGGATCCAAGGCAGGGGACAGCACCACCAGGAAGGACGTGGGCTTGAGGCTGTACAGTCAGGGGATACAGACACACAGGAGCTCTGGTCCTGCCCTGTGGGAGCTGGGCTGTGGGCTGGGGACAAGGGGCACTGCTGGCACTGTCCCAAACCCAGGCAGCCCAAGGTGAAAATTATCATTTTCCTCTTACCCTGTGGGGCACAGAGCAGGAGACTAAAAATAGAGCCACCATGGCGGCATGGGCTCCCACGCCCTCTTTGGCAGCAGCCCCCGCGGCTGGGGCAGTTCCCCCCGCCGGGGCAGCCAGTGCCAGGGGCTGCCGGGGAGCTGGAGCTGCCTGTGCTCTTGGTGAAATGCCAAAGGTTGCCTGGCAGTGACCAGAGGGACAGCAGTCCCTGCCCCCAAGGACATGCTGTGCTGCTGCTCCTCCCCGCTGCCTGTCCCAGGCCCYGCTGCCCTTGCTGCCCCAGGGATCTGACTGTCCCAGCCCCCTGCTGCCGACCCACGCTCCAGGACAGGAGGCCCAGCCTTTCCTTTGTGCATTTATTTAGAAAAACAACGAACCAACCCCCCCCCATCCCAAGACAAAACTGACAAACTACAGAGGCAACACTGAGGGGCTGAGCCCCAACCGTACCAGCTGCCACTCCACCACCCACCCCTGTGACATAAGCCTGGCCACAGGGCCACTGCAGAGCCCAGCCACTTGTCCAGGAGGAGCCCACGGGTGCCCGGGGCAGTTTGGCCTAAAGCCGCCCGCAGCTTTCCAGAAGGGGTGGGTGCAGYGGACGGACAGACAGACAGACGATGGCACAGCACTGCTGCCTGCTCCCCTCTGCTCTGGGCAAAGACCCCRCAGGGCACGAGCAGAGTGGCCAGGCAACACAAGTGCTGGAGGCAAAGGCACCAGGGTATAGGGGACGGGGACAGGCCTGGGGGCAGTGTGGCTGGCTGCCCGCCAGGGAAAGTGCTGGGAGACGTGGGGCGCGCAGGCGTCTCAAAATAAATTAAGGGATTAGCCAGAAAGGCAATGGCAGTGGGGGGAGCACGACCCCCTGGCCCCCTGCTCTGTGGAGYAGCTGGGGCCAGCACAGACCTGCCACTCGCTGCCGGGCTGGCTGCCCTCCCACGCCAGCCATCAGAGCACCTGCGTGGCCACACTGGCYGCTGCTGGGCTAGCTGTGGGATGAACCCACTGATGGCTGGCGCTGCCAGGGCCCGGCCACAGGGCAGAGCCTCTGGGGCAGCACAGCGGGCTCTGGGGCGGGGGCACTGGTGGGAGGGTCCGGGGGCCGGGGCAGCCGCTGGGCTCCTGCAGAGGCGAGGTACGTGTTGAGGAGCTGGGCGATCTCATCCACCTGCAGGTAGAGCGGGTACAGGGGGTCAGTGTGGGGGCACCCTTGGGGGAATGGGAGGGTGGAGGGATGGGGGGCAGTCCCTTACCTGGGAGGTCTCAAAGAGCAGGTCTCGATCCTCCACGGACAGGCGGAAGGTGCTGCTGTCAGAGGCGCCAAAGGAGGAGATGCGGCCGTAGCAAAAGCTGTCCAARGGCTCGGGCTCCCCGGGTTTGTAGAGCGAGACAGCCTTGGCCCCGATGCCCAGCCACAGGCGCTGGGGCCCCGAGCCCAGCGGGGACAGCGGCGGCAGGGCTGCCCACGGCCAGGGCTGCTCCTGCACCGCGTCCAGCCGCGGCCTCACCACGTGCAGGTCCACATCGAAGAGCGTGGAGCCGAAACCGGGCCACTCCCGCACCAAGGCCACGTAGGCGGCCATGGCCTCGGGCCGGCCCATGCCCTGCAGCAGCTTCCACTTCTCCACAATGGCAGCCATGGTGCTGGCCCCCTCCTCACGCAGGCGGCCCCGCAGGCGCTGGTCCCGCTCCGCCCGCTGCTTGGCCAGCGCCTGACCCCAGAGCCCGCCGGCCAGCAGCCCCGCACGCAGCCGGGCCCCCCGGCACTTGGAGGGGGGCTGGTGGGGCGGGGGYGGCAAGCGGGCGTGCAGGACGTGGGGCGGGAAGAGCTCCTCCAGGCGCGGGAAGGGYGCGTGGGTGGAGAAGTCGCTGTTGAGGCTCTGCAGGCGCAGGGCCGCCAGTGTCTGCAGCGTCTCCTCTGATGTGGGCACGTAGCCCCGCAGCACCATCTCGTGCGCCTGCGGGAGAGCGGGGTGAGCTGGCGTGGCATGGCGTGGCGTGGCCACCACGGTGTGGAGAGCACGGCCACCACGGTGTGGAGAGCACGGCCACCATGGTGTGGAGAGCACGGCCACCATGGTGTGGAGAGCATGGCCACCCCACTGTGCCACTCACCTGCTCAAAGAGGAGGGCAAACTCCAGGCTGTCCCGTGGGACATTGTCCGTGTCCAGGAAGCCGTAGTGCTTGAAGCAGAGCCGGCATGGTGGGTCCTGCTCCCGGTCCTCTCCAGCCAGGCTGCAGCAGACAAGACCGGCTCCATCAGCTTGTGGACGTGTCCCACACTGTCCCTCCCCTCCCACCCGTGGCCCCCCAGCCCCTCCCCTCCACAGGCAGCAGAACAGGAGGATATTTACTTTTCAAACCTGGTGAGGACATCAGCCAGCAGTGTGGCACTGCCCACTGGCTGCTCCCGTCGCCGGGACTGCTCGTAGAGCGCGAAGAGGTTGGGGCTCTGGGACAGCCCCAGGCGTGACACAAGCTCCTGGGCCACCTGGGCGAGACAAAGGCAACCGATGGTGACCACGTGTCCTTGGCCACGGCACTCAGGGCTGCAAAGGGACACAGACACGTCATGGTGGGCAAAGGCAGACAGTCCTTGGCCCCCCTCTACTATGGCTCAGCTGTGAGAGACSCATAAGAGCTGCTCACCTGCTGTGGCACACTGCCCACCCAGCCCTGTGTGCCCAAACATTCCCCCTGTCTGGTACAGCCACAACCCCTCACCTCCTCGGCTGTGGTGTGGGAACTGATGGCCACGCTGCAGGCGGGTGCCCCAGGGCAGTGCACCGTGCAGATCATCTCCTGCCGCTGCATCAGCACCAGGATCTCCTCCAGGGAGGGCACACACTCCCGCCCCTTTGTCTTTCYCAGCGCCTCCCGGATGAAGCAGGCRTACTTGGCCATCTCCGAGGCAGGGAAACGCTTCTCCGTCCTGCAAGAAATGCCATGAGAGTCACGGTGGTGCTGATCTGAAGAGCGCCTGGCACTCAGCGAGCTCCCTGATGGCAGCTGGCACTCACCTGTCCAGGTGGAAGCGCAGGAAGCGCAGGACAGGCGGGGAGGGCAGGAAGGTGCAGCTCATGCAGGTGAGGAGCTGCCAGTAGTGCAGGTCGCCCTGCCCGCCTGGCGCCGGCGGCTCCGTAGTCTGCTTCACCAGCTGGCAGTAGATCTCATCCACCAGCGGYGGCAGGTCCAGGCAGGTCTGCAGGACACCCTGCATCAGCGGCACCGGGTCCCGCTCCGACTCCAGCTGCTGCAGCGAGTTGAAGAGCTTCACYGCCTCGTCACGCAGCGTTGTGTAGCCACGGGGGCCGGGGGCTGCGGGATGGGATCGGGGTTAACGGCCTCGTGGTCTTCCCCAGGCCCCTCCTGCCAGCAGCTGGGCACTGTCCTCACAGCCAGGGCYAGCCAGGCCACAGCCCGGTGCCCASCTGCCCCGCACASWGTCCAGCCCAGCCATCACTGYCACCAGGATGCAGTTCTGTGCCCCCCGCCCGCCCCTCACCGCTTTGGTCCAGGCTGCCATAGGGGAAGGGCAGCAGGGGAGCRTAGAGGGGACCGCTGGTGTAGCGCAGGATGGGGTTGCAGCGATAGATCTGCTCCAGCACCTCAGGGCTGTCTCGATGCTCCTGTGGGGACAAAGTGACAGCAGCAGCTGCAGAGGTCACTTGGCCAAGTGACCAGGCCTTCCCTGGGGCATGCAAGGGCCAAATGTCCATCCCAGTGCTGGCTACGAGCACGGGCAGCCCGGGCTCACCTCCACATCACGCATGAGCAGCTGGGTGGGTGTCTGGACGGGCGCTTTGCTGTCGATGACCTTCTGCACGGCGCACACCCAGCGCACGGCCTCGTTCAGGTGCTCCGTGTACAGGCGGTAGCAATGCTTCCTGCCAAACACYGTCACACTCCAGTAGCCTGCGAGGGACAGAACCACTCACCCACTGTCCACCAGCCCCCCAAAGGGCCAGGCTGGCTCAGCAAAGCTCCCTCCTCTGGATGGAAGAGCCCCTCAGGGCTGGGAGGGTGACACAGGGCACAAGGGGCATGGTCACCTCACCCGTCTCCTTGTAGAGCTGCTTGTCCGGCCAGAGCACGGAGCAGAGGCTGGTSAGCACCAGGGAGCCCAGCCTCCTGGCCCCTTTTTCATTGCTGCTGTAGTAGTCCAGAGAGTCCGGTGTCAGCACAAACCAGTACTTCCGAGGACGGATCCAGGGGGTCTTCATGCAGCCCCGCATCTCCCGCTGCAGCCAGCCTGGGAAGGGGAAAACTCAGCCCCTGCTGACGGCACCATCCACCCCACCGGCTGCTCGGCACAGGGAAGGGTGTGCCCAGGGCTGCCCATCCCTCTGGGGCACAATCCCACCTTTCACCAGAGCGTCGGGGTCATCCTCCACYGGCCCTGGGCCCTTCTCCACGATGAGGCTGCGCATCTCCTCCGCAACAAGCAGGGACCTGAGGACAACGTGGGGCTGAGCTTGGGTGCCCATGGSTGTCTCCCACAGCCCTTGAGCAGGGAGCTGGTCTGGGGGTTGGGGTGAGCCGGGTCCCAAGGGGCTCAGGGCACCCCACAGCCCTGTGGTGGGAACACAGCAGAGGCATTGGGTGCAAATGACCCCGGCTAAAAATAAGCTGTTTGCAGTCTTGGCCCTGCCAAGGAATTCGGAAAATGAACAACCAGGAAGGAATGTTGGCAGCAGCGTCAGTACTGCGAGTACAGGGAGCGAGCAGGCCCCTGCKCCTCAGCACCCCATCTTCCTCTGCACCGACCACCCCAGGGCACAGCCTCTGCTGATGGACACAGCCTGGCACTGCCTCCTGGCACAGGAGGAGTCATGCACAGCCCCACTGGCTGAGCCTGAGGCAGTCAAACCCTCCGGCACGGCASAGGGATGGAGACATGCCTGAGGATGCGCCAGGGACAGGGACAAGCGCGGCAGTCCCGCCTCTGCCACTCCCTGCTCTCCCCGGCAGGGCAGCACAGCCTGGTGCTGGTTCTGTGGGCAGGATGGTTCGGTGCCCACCAGCACCAGGACACCCTCCCATGGACGGTGGGACATGCCAGTCCCCCAGCACCACGCACAGGACACAACGCAGACGAGAGGCAGGGGATCACTCACCTCTCTGAGCCACTGCTGCTGCGGGTGGGCTGGCTCAGGCTCACCTCCAGGGATCCCTGGGCAGGAAAGAGAYGTCTCAGCCCCACGGGCATTAGCTGGCAGCACTGACCATCACCCCCATGACTGCATGCCTCCTCCTCATCAACCCAGCTTTGGGCCCAGAAAGACAGGCTCCCATYCTGCTGCCATGGGGCAGAAGAGCCCCCAAGGCCAAGGCTGGAGCCAGGGCTGCAGCTGGGGCAGCCCGGGAGCGGGGGCAGCCGGCGGGCGCGCTGGCCGTGTGTCCTCAGCTGACCCGGCTGGCTGAATACCGTGCAGAATTGCACAAGGTCAGTGCTGAGTAATACGCTTACGGCACAAAGTCCCATTGTAATGGGGCCGCTGACTTCCTGCCCGCGGCGGTGGGACGCAGCGCTGGGAAGTCCCTGGCCCTGCAGCAGGAGCGGGTCAGTTCCTCCTCACGCAGCACAAGTTGACATGGACAGGGCCCCTCACGTGATGAGCCTGGCACACACGCCGGGACACGAGGCAGAGCCCAGGCACAGGCAGGCACCGGGACGGGCAGGGCGCCCGGCAGAGTGGGGTGCGGGGACGTGGAAGCACCGGCAGCGCCGTCCTGGGAGATGCACGGGAGCTCCTGCCAGCTGCAGCCCAACGGGGCAGCCAGAGGCACGACAGGCCGGAGCACGCAACGCCAAGAAAAAGAGACAGATGCTAAAAATAGTGCCGGGGAGGGGGGAGCCGCCGCAGGTATGGTTGTGCTGCRGGGCAGGGCTGTGCACCGCTGACCTGTGGCATTAAGGCCACCTGTCACATACTGCTTGTAGCCGTGCACGGGGCCAACACCTCCAGACACCGTCTCACTGCCGGCATGGGGGCAGTGCCCAGTTTCTCGTGGGCAGTCCAGAGGAGGCAGCGGTGGCCGCCGGCTCCTTCTCAGGGATATAAATAAACAGCAGAGGAGCTGCGGCGGCAGGGCCAGGGGAGCTGCTCCCACGCTCCCACAAAGGCACTGCGGGCTTCCAAGGACCCCCTGGCCACAGCAAAGGGCTCTCAGGGGAGCTGGCGTCACCARCCACCCACGCCAGCCCGGAGCCAGTGTGGCCCATGGGATGCGGGAAGCCCAAAGACGGTTCCTGACACAGCCGTGCCCTTGGCACTGCCACCAGTTCCCAGAGGGCCCAGCTCCAGCCCTGTCACTGTCCCCACGTCCCATGGGGCTGGCAGTACTGGGAAACGGGACCTGCTGCTATGGGACCGACAGAGTCGGGGGCTCAGGGTCGCCCCCAGCYCCGTGCAGCCAGGGCCGTGCTGCAGCCCCCGCGGTGGCCAGGGGAGAGGGGTCACAGCAAGCAGGACCAGGCTGTCACCATCCACTGCGTTCCGCGAGTCCGGGTTCCCCCGGTTCCCCCCGGTTCCCCCCGCACCCCGTGCTATCAGCCGTCGCACACGCAGCCCGGCCGGAGGAAGCACCGGTTTCCGCCGCTCCGTTTCCCCGCAGAGAGGAAGCAGCCGGAGCGGGGCAGATCCAGGCCCGCTCTCGGCGCCCGGCACGTGCTCCCGGTTCAGCCCCGGCCCGCTCCGSCGGGGCACTCCGGGGCCGCTCCGCGCACCGGGGCAGGTCCGGTGGGGGTCGGGCACGGGAACCCCGCGGGCCCTGTCCGAAGGAGCGGGCAGCGCCCAGCTCCGGCTGCACCCGGCCGGCAGCAACTCCCGCGACGGCCGATCCCTCCCCGCGGGCCCGGGACCCGGGAGCCTTCCCCGGGCTGCGGCTCGCCCGCACCCGCCCGAACCACCCACCCCWGCGCCCTGCGGGACCACCCGGGCGGCGGCGCCGGTGCTCGTCCCGGTGGCCATGCCAGAGCCGGTGCCGGCCCCACCTGGTCTCCCTGGGCRCGGAGCTCGAAGGACGCCTCCTCCTCCTCTTCGGCCTCGCCGTCCGCCTCCCGCTCCGCCTCGCCGTAGTCCCGCCGCAGCAGCGTGAAGCCCCGCCGACAGCACAGCAGCCACCACAGCCCGCCCGGGAACGGCATCGCCCCGCCGGCACCGACGGGACGGCACCGGGACGCGACGGGACCGGCCCGCCGCCCGCCCGCCCCGCGCACCGGCYGCCGGCCCCGCCGCCGCCCCGGGCGGGCCGGGCTGCGCGTCACCGGCCGCCGCCAATCGCCGCGCTCGGCCCGGGGCGGAGCCGCTGCCCGGGGCGGCGGGGCCGCCGCTGCGTCAGCTACGGGGCGGGGGCAGCGCGGAGCCGGGCGGTGTTAGGGCCGGTGCTCACGGAGCCGCCGCCGGCGGGGCGCTGCGGGCACCCCCGGTACCTGACGGGGCTCTGTCACTGAGCRCTGCCCGCACCCGGTGTGGGCACCGGCACCGGGTACGGGTCCCTGCCCTGCCCCGCGGCACCCGCATCATGTGCTGCCCTGGTTCCTGCGTACGCCAGCACTGGCGCCCGTCCCGGGATGGCGACTCAGCCCGGTGTGGTGCCAGGAGTGTGCCAGCGGGCTGCACCGTGGGCTCTGCGCTTGGGCAGGAGGGCACCGCGGGCAGGGGGACACCCTGGCCGGGCAGGAGGACACCGCGGGCAGGAGGGCACCCTGTGCAGGAGGACACCACGGGCAGGGGGACACCGCGGGCAGGAGGGCACCCTGTGCAGGAGGACACCACGGGCAGGAGGGCTCCGCGGGCAGGAGGACACCACGGGCAGGAGAGCACCCTGGCCGGGCAGGAGGGCAGAGGACACCATGGCCGGGCAGGCCTGTCCTGCAGGCCCTCACAGCGCCTTTCAACAAAGGAGCTGGCAGAAGGCGTTCATGGTGGGGTCACACCCGATGCCGCTGCTCTGTGGTTCAGCTCAGCCTGGGCTCTGTGGCACCCTCGAGCCGTGGTGCCCTGGTCCCATACCTGAAGCCCCCGGAGTTCAGGCTCTGGCTTTGCCACAGCCGCTGGGTCATGGCCGTCTCTGGGTGCCGGGATGCGCAGGCAGGAAGCGCCGGCTGCCAGTTCCTCTCCCACGCAGCATGTGCCGGATTGTGCCTGGGGCTGACCCGGCGTGGGGCCGGCTGTGCGGCCAGGGCACTCACGGCCATCGAGCAGAGCCCACCAGAAGTGGGGGCAGTACTCACTGCCCAGAAGCAAGACCACCCAAGGCTGGGTGGGCACCGGGGACAGCTGTGCTGTCTGGACAAGAACTGCTCGAATCTGGCCCGTGATCCCCACCGAGGGCTGCGGGGGACGGAGGCCCATCACCCCGCCTTGTGGCTGCTGAGTCAGCARTAACCTGTTTCTGGCCCAGCCGTAGGTGAAGCTTCTGGAATGGCTTCTTCCAGTCGAGCCCTGGGCTAATCCCAGGCAGAGCAGGGGGTGAACAGGAAGGAGCCTCCAGCCCCCGCAGGACCGGGAGGTGTTTCTCTGCCGCACTTGGAGACTCCACGAGCAGCTGCACCAGAGCCAAGCCCTGCGCTGCTCTCGGCGCTCTGGAGCGCTTCTTTASCCAGCCCTGGCGAGTGGGACCGCACGGCCCCGGCGCTGCCGGCCCATGGCACATTGTGCCAGCCCGCGGGACATGTGTCACTCGCCATGTCCCAGCCCGTGGTCATGTGTTGGTCGCCACGTGTCCGGGCCGGCCCCTGCCCAGCACCCCACTGCCGGGGAGCCTCCGGGCCGGGATGCGCCAGGCAGAGGAGCTCATGGGGGAAGGAAGGAGGGGAGAGAAACGTCCCTCTGCCCCCGCCCGCAGGGGCAGGGCCAAAGGAGGGATTTTCCGGCGATCTCTGCTGTCCCCAGACCGGGGCTCCCTGTCCTTCCAGCCGCTGGGACGAGCAGAGAGCGGCCAGGAAACGCGAGGTTCTGCTGCCTCCTGCAGGCATCGCCCGCCAGTGCCGGTGGCCACGGAACCGCCCCCAACCCCACAAACCCCCCCGGGGCAGCACCGCCCCGGACAGAAACTGCGCTCAGTCCCACAGGGACTCGTTCGGGGTTTATTGTGAGAGAAGGAACCAGCTGTWGCAGCCACCGACCCGGCTCAGCTGCACCGTACGGACCCCCAGAGCACGTTTAGCATTGCATATCCCCCCCCGAAACACGCGTGACACTGCGGGGACCCCAGCGCGGCGTGTCGCCGGGCAGTGAAGGCACTCGCAGGGCACACAAGCGCTGCGGGGCTGCTCTTCGCTCTGCCCACGCGTGTGCAGGCGGATTGTCTGCTGCTTGCTCACTGTGGCAGCTCCCTGCACGGACGGGGCTGTCCCCGGGGAGCCGCAGAGGGGCCGAACCCCAGGGCGCTGGTCACCGTGCTCCTACTCCACGACGACCAGGGAAGTGGAGAGCGATGTCCGGCGGCGGGGAGTGCGGCAGCCGAGGCAGCGCGGCTCCAGGCAGCCCACGCAGCCGGCRTCGCTGGCCAGCAGCCACAGCTCCCGGCGGAAGCGCTGCCCGAGGAAGGCGTAGAGCAGCGGGTTGAGGCAGCAGCGCAGGTACGCCAGCCCGCCGGTGACCAGCAGCGCCAAATCCTTGCGGCGGCTCTCGGCACAGCTCATCTCCCAGACGGTCAGCAGCTCGGCCGCGTCCAGCACCACCATCAGGCTGTGGGGCAGCTGCAGGACCACAAACGCCACCACCAGGGCCAGCAGAACTCGCAGCGCCCGCTGGGGCTGGGCACCGCGGGATGCCAGCAGCGTCCTCGCCACAGCCGCGTAGCAGCTGGCCATCACCAGGAAGGGCACCACGAAGCCGAACACCACCTGCACCAGGTTGGTGGCTCCCCGCGCTGCCCGTGAGACCCCCCGGGGGAAAACTACGCGGCAGATGCGGAGATCCTGGTGCTGCTCCGCCTGGCTGTAGATGAACTGGGGCAGGGCTAGCAGCGTGGCCAGCAGCCAGGCCAGCCCCGCCGTCAGCCAGCCGTGGCGGCGAGCCCGCGGGCGCAGGCGGCAGGCAACGGTCACCCGCACGATGGCCACGTAGCGATCCACGCTGATGCAGGYGAGGAAGAAGAAGCCGCTGTAGAAGTTGAGGGCGTAGAAGCCCTGCAGTGCCCTGCAGGCGGCTGTGTCCCGGGACCAGCCCTGCAGAGTGTCGGTGATGGCGAAGGGCAGCGTCAGGAGCAGCAGGAGGTCGGACACGGCGAGGTGCAGGAGGCAGACGTCGGTGATGCTGTGTGCCTGGCGGTAGCGGATGTGTGTGAGCAGCACCAGCCCGTTTCCCACCGTGCCCAGCAGCGAGAGCAGCAGGTAGAAGGCAGGCTGGAAGGTGCGGGCGAAGCCCTGTATTGCCTGCTTCTCACAGAGCTCGGGCAGCAAGCCGGACTCGCCCGAATACCCGTCCTCCCAGGAGTAGAAGTCAGTGGTGGCCATCAGCTCTGTGGGGTCGGGGCTGGGCGTCACCTGCTCAGGGGGAAGATGGGTGAGGAGGGCTCGGCAGCGGTGCAGAACCACACCCAGCCCTTCTCCACCCAGCCCCGCCGCTGGGAGCCCCGGTGTGCGGCAGCCGCCGGTCCCCGGCCCCACGTGCGGGGCTGTTTCCGTCTCACACCCTTCCCGCAGCAGCGGGACGTTCCCCGTGCTCAGTCATTGCAAGAGCGACCGCACGCTTCCCGAGCAGCCGCCTGCAGTGCAGAGCTGATGGAGGGACATGGCCCCAGCCACGGTGTCCCCAGCGCTGCACCGTGTCCCACAAAGTGACCCCGCACCTGTCCGGGCAGCTGCTCTGGTGTCCGCTGGGCTCAGCACCCAGCCTATGGCCCCAGCCACGCCGGGCAGTCGAGCTTTGGGGCTCCACACCAACATCCCCAGGAGCCCACAGCACTCACCCACCCATGCACTGCCCTGGGGACCCCAGTGTGAGCACAGCCTTGCACTGCCTGGTCCTGCTCCCAGACGGGAGGTCCTGGGACATCCTGCTGCCTCACACGGGTTGCAGGAAGCTGAGCAGAGTGCTCCCAGCTCCCAGGTGCTCAGCCCTGCTCTGGAGCAGCAGGACAGTGCTGCAGCCTGGTATTGGTCAGTTGGAACCCCACTGCCCTGGAGATCAGCATCTGGCATTGCTCTGACTCAGAGTAGCTTCCCAACAGCAATTTCACTCTGGCTGCTGTCAGCAAGCYCAGGCAGCCGGGCCTGAGTCCCCCAGCTGCTCTGGGGCCACAGGTGGAATCTGAACCCTGTCATAGGACAGGTTGACTCTCCAGCAGCTCCTGTAACCCCTTTCCTGCTCTGAGCCCCAGACACTGCCCTGATTTCCCAGGGTTTTTCCTTTCAGCCCAAACCCACAGGGCTCATAAGGAAGCTACCTAAAAAACTAAGAAAGCCCAGTGRTGGGGAGTCCTGCCTGGCTCCCAGCACACCCCTCACCCTGCAGCCCCCTCACCTTCTCCATCATTGTGCAGCAGGACCTTTCCCCTGGCCGTGGGTCTGAAGCTGTTGGTGGCTCAGTGCTCTGTATAACCTGTGGTTTGACCACGTGCTGCTCCTGATACTGAGAACAGTGCAAAACACAGGCCCAGCCCTGGGGGGGAAGCGAGATGACAGATGTGACCCCACTTCGGAGCCTGTCCTGAATCTTTTATTTAAACCTGWGTGCTGGGGACAGAAATAGCAGCTCTGCTCAGTCTCTGTCACATGAGTGTGCAAGCCAAACCTGGGAGCACCCAGCCAGGGGAGCAGGGTCTGTCTGAGGGCACCCAGCACACGCAGAAAACCCTAACCCACCCCTGGCTCCTGCAGGAGCCAGGGAATGGAGTGGGTGCTGCTGTGGGCTGGCACTGAGCTGGGCACAGGCAAGATGCTCCTCCAGCAGGATCAGCAGAACCCTGTCTGGTCTAGAATCATGTTCTCCTGATGGCAAACACGGTGGTCCCAGAAGCTGGGGTGGCTGCTGGTGCAGGGCACACCCCTCAYTGAGGGATCCCCACAGTGCTGGGCAGGCGCTTTGCTGGTTGTTGACAACAAAATTCCCCGCTCCTCGTTAAGAAGCAGATTCGTTCCTCTGGGGCAGAAGCCCCACTTTCCTCTCCCCAGGGGGGAGACAATTGATCCCCAGCTTCAATGAGCTCCTGGCCATAATCCCTCAATCCCCCTTTCTCCTGGCTACAGCCGTCTTTGCCGTGGCTTATCCCAGCTCTGCCCTCGGCCCTCCTGCTGCCTCCAGACGGGTACGGGATCCAGGGTGCTCGGTGTGGGGCTGTGGAGCCGCTGCACCCTGGATGAAGAGCAGCGGGACAGATGCCCCAGCTTCCAGGGATCCCCAGGGCTCTTTGCTGGAGGGTCTCTTCCCCCTCTCCTGCTGTTTCTGCAGTGCAGGGATGCCACCTGCAGATCTCTGCCCTGTGCTGGCTCTGGGGGTGGCTCCTTGCACCCTGCACCCTGGGGGAAGGGGAGGGAGGAGGGTCCTGAGCCCAGTGCTGGCCCTACAGCCAGCTGTGGGTGCAGAAYTGGGACCCTGCATGTCCCCACTGGGGCAGTCACAGACCTGACGCAGCACAGGGTCAGGACGGGGGGCTGTGGCCGGAGCAGGCAGCACCTTGGGGTGTAAGGATAAGGCCAGGTGAGCTGTGCCTCTCCTGGGGACGGACCAGCAGGCACTGCCAGCATCTGGGGGACAGGAGGATGGGCGTCAATGTCCTCAGCACACGGTTCCAGCTCCTGGGAGCACAACTCCTGGTGCTTTGCTGGATGTGCCACATCCCTGCCACACCTGGAGCTTTCTGTTCGCGCTTTCACTTCCCAGTCCCGGCCAGGGCTCTGCCGGGGCGGGGAGGAGGCTGAGCCSCGGCTGCTCGCAGCTGACGGCTGCGCTGCCCTGCCCGCGGCAGCCCGGCCTGGCACACGCTGCCAGCTCTGGAGCCACCGGTGTGGAGCCGCCTGCACCGGGCTGGGCTCCTGTTCTGCGCTGCCRGGGCATTTCTGTCTCTCGGGACTGTTCGGGGCTCCTGCAGGACCAGGGCACACCGGGCACCCCGGGGCTGCAGGTGTATGTAGGGCACTCAGCCGCCAGCCCCCCCAGCCCCTCCGTGGGCGTCTGCGGGTGGCTGGAAGCAGATACAAGCTAAATCCCTTCTTCTGCACCACTGGAGAGAGCAGCGACCCCGAGACCTGCGGGCCTTAATCCACGGCTTGATTACAAACCAYCGCCACATCTGCTGCGGGGGGGCCGCGGGCACCGCTCCGACCCTCCCTGCRGAGGCTTGGGATTCGGCGAGGACCAGACGCCGCATAGGAACGGGCTGGGGATGCCCGGGGGGCTCCTGAGCGGCCTCACTCTGCCCCCGGACCCCCACCCCAAGAGCCGTGTCCCGGTGCAGCCCGGGCTGGCGGAAAACTCGCCGTGCCTCTCCYGGCTGGGGGAACGGGGCGCCCGGCCCGAGCATCTCCGGGGGGCGAGGCGGCGGGTGCGGCGGGGGGTGGCCGTGGCTCTGCGCCGCGCCCGGTCCGGCCCCGGTTTCCCCCCCGCCCCGTGGGCGGAGCCGCCGGCCCCGCTCCGCCGCGCGGCTGCAGCACCGGGAGCGGCGGCGCCGAGGGCGCTCGGGGCGCTCAGCATGGGCGCCCGCCGCCTCCTCGGGCTCCTGCTCGCCGCCTGCGCCGGCTTCCTGAGCCCCGGCCCCGGCTGCCTCGCACGTAAGTGGGGCCGCAGTCCCGGGAGCGGCCGCTCCGCACTGCGGGACCGCGCCCGCCGCCCCGGCCCCGCATCCCCGAGCAGAGCTCCCGCACCCTCCGGTCTCTCGGGCATCCCCCACCTCTCCTCCCCACGGCATCCCACGGCATTCTCCGGCATCCCTGGGTGTTCTCCGCTACTCCTGTTCGCATCATTCCCAAGGTCACCGCCGGACACGGCCGTCCGGGCTCTCCCCCCGACCGCGCCCCGCCCGGGGCGGCCCCGCCGCAGCCTCCCCGCCGGCACGGCCCCGCGCCCGGCCGCAGCCTCGGGGGACCGGGGAGAACTGGGACGCCCCGAGGATCCGGGATGCCCGGGAATGCCGAGGCGAGCGGGAGCGCCCCGAGGGACCGGCCGGGCTCCTCCAGAACCTCGGCCAGCGCCGCCACCCGCCGGGCTGGCCCCGCCGCGGGGCTGCACCGGGCCCGACCCGCTCCTGGGGCACCCCGGTACCGGGGCACTCGGGAACGGGGCTCGGCGAGGCCCTGGTTGCACCGGTCCGTTCCCCGCGGCCCCCTGAGCCGGCGCCCGGAGCCCCTTCCCCAGCGCCGGGGCAAAGGGAAATCGAGGCGGGGGTCGGTGGGACAGGGAGCGGCAGAATCGGGGGGCTGGGGACTGGGGGGTGATGCAGCGTGGTTCCTGCAGTGAGAGCTGGGGATGCTCCTRGATTCCCCGAACTCCGTCCGACCCGCTAGGGGACCCTGCGAGGGGTTCGGGACCCCCGCCCCTCCGAAGGTTCTTTTGCCGGTRCCGCGAGGGTTTGCCCGGGATCCCCCGGTCTCCCACGGGGTATGGTTCCCCGGCGGGGCGGCGCAGAGCGGGGGTCCCGTCGCCCCCGTCAGTGCGGAGGCGGCTGGTGCCGGCGCCGGGGCCCGCAGAGGTGTGTCAGCTCCGCTGCAGTGGGAGGGGAGAGCAGAGCGATCCCGGAGCTCCGCCGGCCCCTCCGCGGGGTCTCCAGAGCGCTCAGGGTCCGCAGGGCTGGGACGGGCGAGCTCCCACAGGGACACTGCCCAGTTCCGTGCCCCGAGCGCGCCCCCAGCCCCATTCTCCCCGCAGGACCCTGCTACGATGAGCTCGTTGCTCCCCTTTACTCCTACTCCATCGGTGCCTCCTCCAGATACAACATCCTCTACTCGGCCAGCTTCGCCCGTCTGCACAGTGAGTCCCCCCGCGGAACCGGGGTGCAGGCGGGGCAGGGGACGTGGCCAGGGAGTGTTCCCGGCCAGGTTTCACCTCTGGTGGGGCCGAGGGGTCCAGTCAGCTGCCGTGGTGGAGCTGAGCAAGCTCAGTGTGCAGCTCAGCGATGGGTGTAGGGCTGTGGAGCCAGCTGAGCCGCTCCCTCCGCAGGCACCAGCGGCTGGTCCCCCGACCCCCGGGACAAGCAGCCCTGGCTGCAGATCGACCTGATGCAAAAGCACCGGATCAACGCGGTGGCCACGCAGGGAACCTTCAACACCTACGACTGGCTCACACGCTACATTGTGCTCTACGGAGACCACCCTACGAGCTGGAAACCCTTCTTCCAGCAGGGCAGCAACTGGGTAGGGGGGATCCCGGCGTTCCCTGTGAGGGAGGGGAGTAGAGACCCCTGGCCTGGAGCAAGGTGTTGACAGTGACCCTTCACCCCCAGACTTTCTTTGGGAACGTGAATGAGAGCGGGGTGGTGCGGCAYGACCTGCACTACCCCATCCTTGCACGCTACATTCGCATCATCCCGGTGGCCTGGAACCCACGTGGCAAGATTGGACTGCGCCTGGGCCTCTACGGCTGCCCCTACCGTGAGTACCTGGCCTGGGGCTCCACCAGAGCCAGCTCTGGCGCACCTGGAAACCTCTCTCAGAGGGCTTTGTGCCCAAGCAATCTGTGCAGTGGCACAGATCATAGCAGAAGGGTGTGTTCCCCGTGCCAGGGCACCTGCTGCTGCAGGCAGTGCCGTGAGCAGGGCTGCTCTCTCCCCCCAGGGTCCCACGTGCTCTATTTTGATGGGGACGATGCCATCTCCTACCGTTTCCGAACCAAGAGGGTCAGCACCTTCGAGGATGACATCTCCTTCAACTTCAAGACGCTGGAGCACGATGGGGTGCTGATGCACGGGGAGGGCTCCCAGGGTGACTACATCACRGTGGAGCTCAAACAAGCCCAGCTCCTCCTGCACATCAGCTTAGGTGAGCCGGGGCCAGGGGCCGGGGGCATGGGGCCAGGGGGCCATCGGCTGATGCTGGTCCTCCCCAGGCAGCAGCCCACTGCACGCCAGTGAGGGCCACACGACGGTGTCGGTGGGCAGCCTCCTGGATGACCAGCACTGGCACTCGTTGCACATCAAGCGTCTTGGCCACCACGTCAACCTGACGCTGGACGGGGAGGTCAARCGCTTCCGCTGCCACGGCACCTTCGACCAGCTCGACCTCGAAACGGAGGTGGGTGCAGTGGGCAGAGGCTGTCTGGATATTGACCTGTGGTGCCCTCCAGAGAGGAGCTGACACCCTCCCTCTGCCTCTCAGGTATTCTTTGGAGGGGTGATCGACCACGACAAGCAGCACCTCACTTATCGCCAAAACTTCCGGGGCTGCGTGGAGAACATCATCTTCAAYGGGGTCAACATCGCTGAGCTGGCCCGGCACCGGAGACCCAACATCCGCTTTGAGGTCCAGCCTGGGGGGTGGCCTCTCCTCTGGGAGTCCTCTCTGTGCCGTGGGGTGACCCCTTTCCTGGAGCTCCTTAGCCTCACTGTGGGGTGACCCGTTCCCCGGGGCCAGGTTCCCTGCCCACTGTGGGGTGACCCCTTTCCTGGAGCTCCTTAGCCTCACTGTGGGGTGACCCCTTTCCTGGAGCTCCTTAGCCTCACTGTGGGGTGACCCCTTTCCTGGAGCTCCTTAGCCTCACTGTGGGGTGACCCCTTTCCTGGAGCTCCTTAGCCTCACTGTGGGGTGACCCCTTTCCTGGAGCTCCTTAGCCTCACTGTGGGGTGACCCCTTTCCTGGAGCTCCTTAGCCTCACTGTGGGGTGACCCGTTCCCCGGGGCCAGGTTCCCTGCCGCTGTGGGGTGACCCATTCCCTCGGGCCAGGTTCCCTGCCCATTGTGGGGTGACATGGGGCCAGGCCGTGGCCGTGCTCAGCCAAGCGGTGCCGGATTGACCGCGCAAGGTTGTCCCTGGCCTGGGGCACCCGCCTGGCTCTGCTGGGCTTTGGGATCAATTGGGCACAATTGAGGCCAGGACTGTGGGATGAGGGCCTCCCCTCCACGGGAACATTCCCTTCCTCACCCTTTCCTCTGAACAATCCCAGGGCAACGTGGGTCACTACTGCCAGGACCAGCTGACCACCCCCATCACCTTTGCTGGCATCAATAATTACGTGCGGGTGCCGGGGATCCCACGGAGGAACCGGCTGGCTGTCAGCTTCCGATTCCGCTCCTGGGACACCGTGGGGCTGCTGCTCTACACCGGCTTTACTGACCGCCTGGGCTCCCTCGAGATGGTGCTGAGCGAGGGCCAGATCAATGTCTCCATCTCCCAGCCTGGCAAGAAGAAGYTGGAGTTTGCCGCAGGTGGGTTGAGGAGTCAGTGATGCCTAAAATCCAGCTTCCCTAAAACRGAGGCTGGAYAGAATTAAAAGAATAAAAAGCAGTTCTATTTATTGAAGGGCCTTCAGGTACATTCAGGGCAGTCACACCCCACTGAGGGGCTACACCCAAACTGGACACTCAGTCACAGGTTTTTCACGCTTTACAAGTTTTGTCCATTTGCTCATCGGGGGAATCCTCCAATTCCAGCTTCAGGGAATGAAACCATTTACTCCAAGTTTGCTCCCCCCAATTCACTGTTGTTTACATATCTTGGGGCCTGAGGCAGTGAGATGTCCTAGAATTTCAGGCCTAGAGATGAACTTATCTAAAAATGGGAGAACAGTAGCTTGGAACTGTACACTAAAGAATTACAAGAATACAGATACATGAAAAATAAAGAAGCTAAGGCATCGCCAGCGTGGGGCAGGGGGGTCAGTGTGGCAGCAGAGCCTCCCCACGTGCCTTCTTCTCCGCACAGGGCATCGCCTGAATGATGGCTTCTGGCACTCGGTGCACCTGGTGGCACGGGAGGGCTCAGCCGTGGTGACCATTGACGATGACGACGGCGCTGARTTTCGGGTGGCGCACCCCTTCCAGCTGCGCACCGGCAGCCAGTATTTCTTTGGAGGTGGGCAGCAGGGCGGGGTTTGGGGCGATGGCTCCCCGAGGGCTGCTCACCCTGCTGTGTCCTTGCAGGCTGCCCCAAGCCGGCCTCGGTCACCGGCTGCCGGTCCAACCAGACGGCTTTCCACGGCTGCCTGCAGATGCTGAAYGTGGACATGCAGCCCGTGGACGTGGAGCTGCTGGCGCAGCACCGGCTGGCACAGTACCACAACGTGTTCTTCAATGTCTGTGGGATCACCGACAGGTATTGACCGGGACAAGGGCGCTGCCTGGGAGTGGGGGGCACCAGGGGGGCTGTGCTGGTGGTGGGACAGGAACCCTCTGTGTCCTCAGGTGTACCCCAAACCTGTGTGAGCATGACAGCCGCTGCATCCAGTCCTGGGATGATTTCATGTGCATCTGYGACCTGACGGGGTACAAGGGGGAGACCTGCCACAAATGTGAGCCTGGAGCCTYGTGGGTTAGGGAAACACCTGCAGTCCCTACTGCTGTCTGGTGCCTCCCTTGCACTGACCTCCACTCCAATCTTCTCTTCCAGCTCTTTACAAGGAATCATGTGATGCTTACCGGGTCAGCGGGAAGACCTCAGGCAACTACACCATCGACCCGGATGGCAGTGGGCCACTCAAACCCTTCACGGTGTACTGCGACATCCGAGGTGGGGGTAGCAGGAGGGCGGGGGGTCCCTCTGTCCGGTGCCCCTGGAGCCAGCCTTTGCCTGTGTCTGGAGCTGGAACAGGGCAGAGGGAGCGGGGCTGTCCTGGGGGTTGAGTGCTAAAAGCTCCCCTTTCACTGCAGAGGACCGAGCGTGGACCATCATCCGSCACAACCGTCACTACGCTACGCGGGTGATAGGATCCAGCGTGGACCAGCCCTACCTGGGGGCTGTGGAGTACTGGAACGCCTCCTGGGCCGAGGTCTCAGCCCTGGCCAACGCCTCCGAGTACTGCGAGCAGCGCATCGAGCTCCACTGCTACAACTCGCGCCTGCTCAACACCCCCTGTGAGTGCCGGGGGCAGCGGGGCTGTGCTGTGGGGCTGCGCTGTGGGGCTGTGATGTGGGGCTGTGCTGTGGGGCTGTGCCTGACCCTGCTCTGTGCCTGCAGCCGGGCTGCCCTTCAGCTTCTGGATGGGTCGGAACGATGAGCGGCACTACTACTGGGGGGGCTCGCGGCCGGGCATCCAGCGCTGCGCCTGCGGGCTGGACAAGAACTGCGCTGACCCCCAGTACTTCTGCAACTGCGACGCTGACCACGCCATCTGGTGAGCAGCTGYGGGTTGTGGGGGGCACAGAATCTGGGGTGCTCAGATGGGGGAGCAGCTCTAGGGACTGGCGAAGGGACAGAAACACCTCACAGCCCCTCTGGTGCATTCGCAGGAGGACAGACAAGGGGCTGCTGACCTTTGTGGACCACCTGCCCGTCACCCAGGTTGTGGTTGGAGACACCAACCGCACTGGCTCTGAAGCTCAGTTCGTGCTGGGGCCCCTGCGGTGCTATGGAGACCGTAAGTGACCGGCCCCACAGSTCATTCCCTGCCTACAGAGTGCCTACACCCACCTTCCCACCCCTCACTGCCTTTCCTGTTCCTGCAGGAAACACCTGGAACACCGTCTCCTTCAACAGGGGCGCAGCCCTGATCTTCCCCACCTTCCAGGCCAACCACAGCCTTGACATCTCCTTCTACTTCAAGACCACTGCCCTGTCTGGAGTCTTCCTGGAGAACCCGGGCACCCGAAACTACATCCGCATCGAGCTCAACAGTACGGGGGGCAGAGGGTGYGGGGCTGTTGGGGGCAGTAGGGCTGGGGCCTCTTCTCAACACCGTGTCCTTGCAGCCACCAGGGACGTGGTGTTTATATACGACATYGGGAACGGGGACGAGAACCTGACGGTGCGGTCGGTGGTACCCTGGAACGATGACGAGTGGCACCAGGTGAAGGCTGAGCTCAACGTCAAGCTGGCACGSCTGCGGGTGGACAAGCTGCCCTGGGTGGTGCGGCCGGCTCCCCCACAGAGCTTCGTCCACCTGGACTTTGACCGGCCCCTCTATGTCGGTGAGAGCCCCCGGCCACGCCCCTGCACCCCCGGGTGTCCCCACGCGCCGCAGGGCGCTGAGTCTCAGCCCCGCCGCAGGCGCAGCAGAGCACAAGATGCGCCCGTTCCTGGGGTGCCTGCGGGGACTGCGGATGAACGGGGTGACGCTCAACCTGGAGGGCAAAGCCAACGAGACCGAGGGCGTGAGGGTCAACTGCACCGGCTACTGCCAGGACCCGCCRGTGCCCTGCCAGAACAGCGGGCTCTGCGTCGAGCGCTACAGCCACTACACCTGCAACTGCAGCATCTCGGCCTTCACTGGACCATTCTGCAACCATGGTGAGTGGCTGTGCTGTGCTCCATGGAGTGGGATGGACGAGGAGCCTGCACTCCCCTCACCCCGTGGGCTGTCCCGCAGACATTGGTGGCTACTTCGAGGAGGGCACGTGGGTGCGCTACAACATCCTGCCCATGTCGCTGTACGCCGCCCGTGAGTTTGCCAGCATCRTCAGCAGCCCCTGGCAGCCCCTGCCCGGCTACAACCTGACCAGYGAGGAGGTCAGCTTCAGCTTCAGCACCACCTCAGCGCCCGCCGTGCTGCTCTACGTCAGCACCTTCGTCAAGGACTACATGGCCGTGCTGATCAAGGATGATGGTGAGGGCCCGCTCGCAGCCTGCAGGATGCTCCTCTCTGTGTCCAGCCCCTCCAGACAGGCTGGACGTGCCCGCTGAGAGGTCCAGCCCTGCTGACAGCCCCGTGCTGCCCACAGGGAGCCTCCAGCTGCGCTACCAGCTGGGCACCAGCCCCTACGTCTTCACTCTCACCAACAAGCCAGTGACGGACGGGCGGCCGCACCGTGTCAACATCACCCGCCTGCACCGCACACTGTACACCCAGGTAAGGGCTGGGCTYCCTCCCAGTGGGCCCTGGGGATTCAGGTCAGGCTGGGAGGGTGGCTCTATGGACACTGACACTGTGCACCTGCCTCCCAGGTGGACTATCTCCCCGTCATGGAGCAGCAGTTTTCTCTGTTTGTGGACAGCAAGCTGGACTCACCCAAAAACYTGTACCTGGGGCGTGTGATGGGTGAGCTGGGTCCTGCCCTCAGCTGGGGCCCCATGCTGGGGTCTCAGGGGGCTCCCCTGCACAGCATGGCTCTCACCCTTTGAAAGGGATGAGTAATCTCCTTCTGTGACCCCACAGAAACTGGCGTGATTGACCCCGAGATCCAGCGCTACAACACACCCGGCTTCTCAGGCTGCCTCTCAGGGGTGAAATTCAACACCCTTGTGCCCCTCAAAGCCATCTTCCACCCCACCAGTGCCCTGCGGCCCTACAGCATCCGGGGGGAGCTGGTGGAGTCGAGCTGTGCCTCAATGCTCCCCCTCAGCACCCTCCTTATCCCTCCAGAGATGGACCCCTGGTACATGGCCACAGGTGGGTGTGGTGGTGGGACACTGGTGGGGATGGAGCCCTCGCCAGATGCAGAAGGGAAGCTCCAGCACAAGACCTCGCTGCAGCCTGGTCTCAGCTGCCCTTTCTGTCTCTGCAGAGTTCCCCCACGTGCATGACGATGGCTGGATTGGGATCATCATTGGATGTAAGTGAAACCTCTGACGGGTGTCTCACCCTGCGGCCCCTCCCCAGCCCCTCACTGCTTTCTCTTCCCTGCAGTCGTCATCTTCCTGCTCCTGCTGCTGGCAGGGCTGCTGGTGCTACTCTACTTCTACCAYCACCGCTACAAGGGCTCCTACCACACCAACGAGCCCAAGGCCATCCAGGATTACGGCAGCGCTGCCAAACCGCTGTCRGCACGCAAGGACCAGAACCTGCCCCAGATCCTGGAGGAGGCCAGAGCAGAATAGCGGGGCCGGGGGTGGGACGGGCTCACAGCCCCCGCAGCCCCGGGAGGCGCCCGGGAACGAGCGARCGTCGCGGGACCAAAGGGCCGAGCACACCCGAACTGCCAACGCCCGCCTCCAGACTGACCGCACCGCACTGACCGCCACCTCCTCCCCGCGGCCACCACCGACCGGCCCCCGGAGCGCGGYCACCATCCGCCGGGCCCCAGCCTCGCTCGCCCCGTGTCGGAGGCAGGTCGCTGCCTCTACAGCTGCCAAATCCTGCCTGGCCTCTATCGGGGAGCCCCAGGCCCGGTGCCCACTCTCCCTCCGGCCGGGGTCACCCGGCTGCTGCCGCTGCCCGTTAGTGCTGCCCGCGTAGATGACCCGCTGCTTCGCTCGCTTCGCCAGCACCRCGCAGAGCCACGAGCACCGGCCCCGCACCGCCGGGGCGCCAAGCAATACTCCGCACCGGCGCCGCGCATGCCGCCACYGCACCTTTCGCTGAGATGCTGCTTTCGTAAGATCAGGTACAGATCCTTTCTACTGTTTTTTTGTTGCTGGATATTCTACTACTACTACTACACTCTGGTTTTTTTATTCTCTCGGTTTGTATAAAAAACCAAACGGAAGCTCCCGCGGGCGCGACGTCCCCGCGTGTCGTGGTACATGGTCTGTAGTTTGCTACTTCTCTGTATGGAAGTGCCAGTCCTGCCGATTACCTCCAGCCCAGGGAAAGCTCCTGTTCACTCGCTGTGTTGTGGTTAAGATGTTACAGAAATGCATTTATCTACCCAAAGGCCTGGCTCCACTGGGCACTTTATTTTTAAAAAAAAAGCTGTTCTGTTGAATGAGATGTGAAGATAATCAAATAAAGGCAGAATGATGGTGTTTGACACTCCCCAGCCTTCATCTCGGCAGCYTGGGCAGATCCTCTCCTCCTACCCCAGCTCAGCCTGTACCAAGGGAGGGACCATGTGGCCAACGGTGATTCCTGGTCCCACAGCGAGATGCAGGGTGTAGGGAGCTGTGGCTGGAGGCAGCTGAGCTGCTGCTGCTGCACACACACATCATGTCCTGCTCTCCCCTCCATGCACCTCTGAGCATCCCCCTCCTTCCCAACCTGAGCTGGTGTGATTCAGGCAGCACTGGGCCACTTTCAATTCCCCCGGGACCCTATCCACATTGGGGACAGCCAGGCTGAGTCCAGCAGGCAGGGGACACTCAGGGAASAGGCTGCTGCCAGCTGCTCCCCAGGGTAACAGAGACCAGCAAGCAGTGGAGGGTCTTTGCTACCACTTTATTATGACAAAGGCTACAAGCCATGTTATTTAAAGTGCATTATTATTACCATTATTGACCGTCAACAAACCACAGACACAAGCCTGGCATAGTGCAGATATGGCCACAGTGGCAGAAGACGCTGAGGCAAGAGCAGGGTTGGCAGGAGCCGGGCGGATGGAGGTGGCAGGGAGCAAGGCTCAGGCAGGTGCTGGGATACAAGCACTGCTCCAGACAGACCTAAACACCTCCAGGCTCCAGGGGCCCATCACGGACAACRGGAAGGACAGACAGACAGCCTGGCCTGCCATGCCATGGGGACTGGGAAAACACGGTGAGGGCTGARCCAGGGAGGGCTTGGCTCCCAGGCAAACCCAGCACTCTGTGTGCTCCTGGACTAAGCAGCTGGGGGCTGGGGCCCTGGATGTCCATCCTGGGGTGCCATGTCCATCCTGGGAACTCGGCCCTGGATTTTGGGTGGAGCATGGCCCAACAGCCAGCACCAGGCCAGGTAGGAGGCTGGTGGCAGATGTGGCTCTCAGGGGACAGCCCCAACCTTCAGGTCAGCCCAGGCCCTGTCCAGCCTGCCCTGTCTCAGGCCTGGAGCAACATCCCTGCAAAGGTGCTGACAGGACACCTCTGACAGCTGCAGTCCCTCCACCCCAGTACAAAACACAGGGCCCAGCTACCAGCTGAGGATTAGTTTAAAGTGCTTTTTTCTTTCCTTTTYGCACGGGGTRCCAAGGCTAAACCTCACCCCACCAGAGGATATTTCCCCTTTATTCCCAGGGTCAGGGGGTCACAAAGCCCAAGGAAGGTTTCTGAGGAGCCTCCYGTGGGTCACCACCAGCAGTGACTGTAACATCGTCYTCTACCCAGCTCAGTGGCACCCCTWCTCAAAGGATCATGTTGCATAGTGCTGCTCTCCCATCCCCAGGCATCCCTTGGTGCCACTCCAGCCACAGCCGGGCAGTCCCTGTTTCCCAGCCAGCTGGGGCAGAGGGGAAACCACCTCGGGACAGCAGCCAGGGCCCAGGGGCTGCTCACACTCCCTCCCCGAGTCTCTCTGGTGTCTGGATGGAAAGTAGCACTTGTGACACACACAGCAGCAGGAACAGCAGCAGTCATGTCAGCATGAAGCAAACATGGCATTGCTTACAAGGTGCAGCAGCAAGGTGTGCCAGGAGCACYCCGGAGTTTAGATGATGTCCGTCTCCCTCTCTATGCCGACGTACTTGAGGGCATCTGCCTGGCTGTACCTACAGGACAAGAGGTCATGGCTGCAGCAGTGACCTCCCACAAACCTGCACAGAAGGTGGGGTCAAYCCTGCAGCCCAAGGTCCCTGCTGGCCAAGGTACCTGTAGTCAAAGAAGAGCTCCTCTCCTGCCTGGATGGCTCTCTTGGCRAAGATACCGATCCGGTGGTCTCCGTTCACCATCACAACTGCAACCGGGGATGCAACATCAGAGAGATGCAACATCAGAGATGTGCAACATCAGCCCCAAATTGGGCCTGAGCTCTCAGAGCACCTCAGTGCCCTGCCTGGCCTGGCTGGGCCGGGGGGCCTCACCTTTCGCATAGCAATTGGGGTTCACCGAGTGGTTGGCAAAGCGGATTTTGTTTCCTTTGCGAGTAGCGTCAACAACAAAATCTATTAAAAGAAAACTGGGTGTAAGGCTAGGCCTGTCACCCAGAGGTGGGCTGAGCCTGCCCACCTGGCCAGTAGCCCTGGCTCTCCACCCCTGGCAGCCTCAGGAAGTTACCATTGTTGAGGTTGAAGAGGAAGCTGGACATGTACTTGTCGTAGACCTTTCCTCGCCTGTCAGCCTCATCCTGTGAAATGAGCTGTAGAGGGAGAACACCTTGAGAGACTCAGCAGCCAAGGGCTGAGCCAGGAGCTCACCCGCCTGCTGCAAACACCCTCCTGCTCTCCCTCCCACCTTGTTGGAGCTCCCAGGGAAGGGGCAGAGGCCAGAGCAGGGCTCCCAGGGAGCAGCACACACACGACAGAGGTACACAGAGCTGTCCCAGACACCACAAAGCTCATTATCCAAACCTGGTCAGAGCAAGCCCTTTGGGCACAGCAGAGCTGGGGAAGGCAGCTTACCCATGGCCAAAGGAAGCTCTCCCACCACCCACAGCCCCAGCACAGGCAGCAGCACTGACCTCCCCACAGTACTCAGAGATGAACTCGTTCTTCTGCACAGCCTCCTTGATGAAAGTCCCCCAGCCAGCCACGTCCGATGGAGCCAGCAACAAATGCTGGAACCAAAATGAAAGGAAATGGGAGAGTTGGCAGGCACAGTACCTGCCAGCAGACAGATCATGGGGGCAGAGGGGAGCCAGTGTCCATCCAGCATCCCCTTGTTATGGTGACACACAACCCCCTACACCATTACATGGAGCTGCACAGGACTTGACACCCACTAATTCGCAACTTTCTCMAAATTTTTTTTTTAAAGTGCAATCCCTTCCTCTGACCAGCAGAATTCAAGACTGTATCTTTCTCTTGAGTCACTTTATACACTCCTTTGCTCTCACCATTCTTCATGTAACTCCCACCTCCCGATTTTCACATCCACAAGCCCTACTCCAGTGTAAGTGCTGCAGAGGACCAGGGCACAGCAGCTTCTTTTCCAGACTTTGGCACTCTGGCAGCTGCAGGGAAGTCATTCCCCCTCTCCCACACCGTATCAGAAGCTGTGTATCAGCTCTGCCCTGAGGCAGTCCTTGCCACCCTGCTGTCAATACCTTTTTGAGGCCTCGCTGGATGCTGCAGTTCTTGCAGGAGACCACCTTGCARTCCCAGTGCTCCGAAGCACCACAGGTGAGGCAGAGGTCTGGGTCACACTCCCGCACAGCCAGGTAGCAGGGGCACTGCTTGGTGTTGCACTGGGTCTTACAGCGRCAGCCTGGGAAGCGGTTCTGACCTGCAGCAACACAAGAAGCACGGGTTTGTACCGTGAGGTTTGGCAGAGAACAGAGGGGTCGTGCAGGGTCCAGCCCCAGATGCTCCTGCCCAGCCAAGTCTCGCCCTGGCAGGCCTGGGGCAGGGACAGAACAAAGCCTGGCTGTTGTCTCCATCACAGAGCTGGGACTGGAAGCCCAGACAGGAAAAGTAAAGACAGCAGAGCAGTGACCCAGCACCCCCCCTAACTGCTGGAGGCACATCCTGCTCACAGGGCACCAGCAGCAGCACCCACAGGATACAGGCACAGGGACGAGCACTAACAAAGCGTCTCTCAGCTGCCAAGAGCTGCAGGGCAGCATTTCCCTCTGCACTTCAGCAGGCTGCTAACAGAACTGCTGCTAACAGASCAGCAGGAATAAAGTAGGTCCCCAGCAAGCCCCAGCTCTGCACCCTCCCTGTGCTCTGTGCCAGGAGAGCTGGCTGCGTTCCTGCCCGATAATCCTCGACCTCTCCTTACAGTCAGGGTTGCACTGGCAGAACTTCTCACAGAAATTCTGAGTCATGATGCAAGGGCAGGAGCTGTCACAGGGATGCTCGGGGTGGTCACAGGGCTGGTAGTTGTACACCTGGGTCGGAGAATTATCTAGAACAAGAAGAGAAAAGCCAGGATTGGAAGCTGCATGTTGCAGRAACCTTTTCAAAGCAGCACATGCAAGGTGCTGGAGCTGAAAAAGTGCAAGCTCCCTGTCTGCCTGCACTGGGCAGGGAGCCTGGTAGCACCCAGCTCCCGCAGGCACACACATGGCTGTGCTCACTGACCACTGCCCAGTCCACAGCAGGGCTGCACACTCAGCCTCCCCTGGCTGCAGCAAACCCCGCTGCACATGCAGCCTCAGTGGGCACTGGCACAACCACCAGGGAGCCTGGCCAGGGGTAGTCACACCCCTCCACACTGCTGGATCTGCTGGACTGGAGAGCAGGACACAGCCACCCCGCTGCGGCAGTCGGAGCTGGAGAACTCAACCCTCACAAACCTCCCATGACACAGCCACAGCCAACGCTACCTTTCTTCAGCTGGATCTTCCTGCAGTGAGCAGCCCACAGCCTGGAAAAGGAGCAGAGAGGGTTGAGGGAATGTGTTAGCCATCAGGGAGAGCCAGGCAGCGCCAACAGCCAGCACAGCAGAGATGAGCCTGGCAGACTCATGCATTAATGATCAGCAGCCACCATAGAGTGGAGACAGATCAGAGTGATGCAGCTGCAGCAGGAGCTCTTCAAGCCAAACACCAGTGCCAGAATAATACAGGACACATTGGGGTCAGCACACAAAGTGGGTTACAAGGCAGGGAGTGAGGCTGAGGCTGCTCTTGGGGAAGTGGCATCAGGGGGTGCCCCATCCTTGAGCTGAGCCTGGGGCTGCAGAGCCACTGAGCCCCCAGCCAGGGCAGCAGSCCTGGAACGGGGCCAGGGCCAGCGCCCAGCAGCAGCAGCAGCTCCATGTGACAGCAGGACGTGCGCACAGATGGGAGCCAGATGGGGATTACCAGGAATGCGTTGGCACAAAAAGCAGMGGATCTGGTTGCATTTTAAGAACAAAACAAGCTTGTCCAACACTTGCCTGTGCTTCCTTTTCTTCTTCTGGGATGGATTCATTAACTCGTTTGTTGGCAGTTTCGTTATAAGCGATTCCTTCACTGCAAACTGAAATACCTACCAAAGAACACAGGCAAAAAGAACAAACAAGTTCAGTGCAGTCCAATTGTTCTATCAAAAGCATAAGGAGAGTGTTGACGCTACTCTGGGCCCAGAGAGCAGCACCCCTGCGCCATTTTCCTGCATAAGGGCACTGTTGCTCCTCCTGCCTGGGAAATGAGTGCCTGCACACTCAGCTGTGACACTGAGCATGGGAGAGAACCCACAAMATGGGCACAGAGCAACACCCCCAAYCCCAAAAGCTGATGTGGCACCTTCCTCAGGCAGGTTTGTGGCAGAGAAATAAAACCAACAGGCTTTGGAGAAATAAAACCAAGTGGCTCCAGCCCTGGCCCTTCTCTTGCTGCTGTATCAYCTGTCCTCTGGGCACCCACCTGCTTGCAGGTCTTTGTCCCCAGCAGCCTGGCAATCGAGCAGAAGTTGTTGAAGTAGGTCCCATGGAAGACACGGAAGAGCGACTCCTCAGCTCCCGTCCACTCCACGGGCTCCTGCGGCGTCTCCACYGCAAACAGCTGCGAGGAGGCCGGGCTCAGCTTCTGCTTAGTGGGGGTTTGGCAGCGGGAGTTGGCCTCTGGCAGGAAAGGCAGATGTTAAGCCAAACACACCCCGGAAGAAGGCGCCTGGCTATCATGGTTCTGGGGGGCAGTGGTCTCCTCTTAGTGCCCTGCAGCCCTGCACTGCACTCCCAGCCACACACTCCTGCTTCTGGCCTGGCACGGTGCTCGGGAGCCCAGGGCTCACTCTGGGCTTTGCAGGTCCCAGCAAAGCTCTTGCTTTGCCTGGCAATATTCCTCGTTCCTGGGAGAGGACAGTGAATCCTACAGCAGCAAAGGCAGGGCTGGCATTCCTCAGGTTTGCTGGGAACGCTGACTGCTAACCCTGAATTCTCCAGCTCCAGGACAGCTCCAGCTGTGAGGAGCTGCCTGCCCTCACTGCCCACCAGAGAGGAGTGGGGTGTCTCAGGACTGGCACCGTACCCGAGGAGCTCGAGGCCCACTCGTTGCCYGTGTCGCGGTCGCTGTCGCCCTCCCTGGTCTCAGTGACAGCCGGGGYGTTGGAGCAGGACGCGCCCACCACGTGGTGCCGCCGCCGCCGCCGGCCTGAGCACTTGGATCGGGGGTTGTGCAGCGCAGCAAACTCCTTGGCTCCTTCCTGCAAGCAGAGCAGAAGACAAGACAGGTGGCAGATGACCAGGGAATGCAGAATGCAAGAAGGCTTTTCCACAGGCCCTGGGACAAGCCCTGTCCTGCCACCAGCAAGAGCAGGTGGAAGAGGCCAGTCTCGTGTGGTTCCTTCAAAAGTGTCAAACCCTGCCAGCTGTCTGTGCTGCAGATTCCCACTTTGATCCCCTCAGCATCACTGCCCAGACAGCAGAGGCTCCCTGGCCCTGAACCCCCAGCCCATTCCTCTGGATCCTCCTGGTTTCTCCCTCTGCTCCTTTTGAACATGGGCTTAATTTCTGTAACACTGCACTGAGTCCAGAGAAATCATTTGTCASARTTTCCCATCTGCCACCTCTGGAATTAGTCTTTGTTGGAGATCTGCTATAATATGCGTCTGCTAAGGTCTGCATTTGCATTCTTGCTCCTCTAAGGACTAGAACTTATTCTGAAAAAATCTTCCAAAATTAGGAATAAGATCCACAGAGCTCCACAGAGCAGAGCTGGCCAGGGCACTTCTCTCATGGTTTCTAAAGCAGGGACACAGAAACATACCAGCCAGAGGAAACAGTCTGCGCCGCAAGGATCTGGCTCAATCTTGGTCTCTCTATTCTTTCGTTTGTACACATTAGGAGTAGCATGAAAAGCTGAAAAAGTAACAGTTATCTTTACTATTAGCATTCTCCAAGAGTCTCCCCCCASTCTGCAAGGGACAGGAAGCAGGAGCCTGTGTGCCTGGCAGCAGGGTCTGAGGTGACTGGACCCATGGAGTAGCCCTRCTCCAACCCACAACAGGGATTAGGCAGCTTGGGAAGGAGAGGCCATAGGAAAAAAGATCTGCTTTCACACTGAAACAAAAAGACAACATGATCTTAACATTTTAACTTTTAATAAATAATTCACTGGAAAAAGTCCTGTGACTTCCCAAAGAAGCTCTTAGAGCTGGAGAACAGCAGCTAATCAGTATCCAAAAGGCTTTGGCAGGACCAACCGCAGGAACATGACTAAGACGAAGCTGTAAGTTCCAGTGARGCAACAAAACACAGGGGCATGTCCAGACTTTGGCAGTGAAACATTCATGCCTTTCACTGACGAGCTTCTGCAAAGCAAGAGCCAAGTCTGGTGGYGGCAGGACTACTGCACAAACTGCCGGGAGCTCGGAGGCGGCGTGCTGAGCGCGGAGAGGGGACGGCCACGCAGGTCGGTCAGCCGTCCRTGTGAGCAAAGGGTGGAGCCGTCTGTACAAAAGGCTTCTGAGCACCTCTCAGCTCCTAAGGCCCCACTGCAAACTCACGAGGCACCACCCTCCAGAGCTGCAGCATGGTCTAAGCAAGGTGTGCAGAGGAAAAACTGAGGAGAAAGGGCTCTAGGGAAGCGTCCGGCTCAGACRGCACTTACGATGCAGAAAGCAGTCGTATTTGAAGCAGCGGCGGCAGAAGAGGGTGTGGAAGGAGTGCAGGGACTGCTCCCTCTGCACTGACTTGGCGCACGGCCCGTCRATGTTGGGAGTGCACTGTGGTGGCAGCACGTTCGGGTCAGACACCTCCGTGAGCTCCCGGTACCTGTGGACGAACACAAACACCAGGGATGGGCACTCTTCCCCCGTTTGGGACATTTCACATGCYTACATCACTGTGTGGGCCCATCAGGTGCCTCAAGGCCAAACTGCAGTTTTTAACACTACCCAAAACTTTGAGGCCCAGCCRGCCCACAGTGCTGGTCTCTGAAACAAAGTTTTCAGCTCTTGCTAAGAAAGGTAGCAGACAAGCAGAGCAGGGAGTTTCTACCTTTCTTTCATATCCTCTGGGAAGCCATACTCAGGAAACATGGAAGAAATAGCAGTGAATATCATGTCATTGGGGAACCGCTTCTTGGAGCACTTCTTGTTACCTACAAAGAACAGGAGACACATTTCCTTAGCCAAGCTGACATGAATGGGTCTTTTCTTCTTGCACAGAGCAATTCCAGGTTTGTATTTTAAGACAGAAATGTAATCCCATACACAACAGATAAACCTTGTGTCCTGCAACCAGGCTAAAGCATTTCCAGAAGCAGAGTTAGGCCACTTTCAGTGGGGATTCCATCAGAGAAAAAAGCCTTGGGGGCACTTTTTATCCATTTCTGCATTCCAGAAGTGTGAGGCATGGCCTGACACTGACCTAGAACAACACGGTGTACTATTGGAAGCACCAACTTTGCTTTTACTATTTTTAAATTTTTATTAGTTTTTGATTCATTAATATTAATTTTACTATTACTATTTCTTTCTACCGGGGCAGAACTTGCAGACAATGCTTTTCTACATCCACAGAAGTCTTTGTGTTTGTGCCACCTGCATGGCCACAGATCAAGGACAAAGACAAAATTACCCATCAGCATTCAGAAGGTCATTGAGGACACATGAAAATCCCACAGACCAGAGCTTCTTCTAGGCAACAAAAGCTCCAGGTGGCACAGGAGAGGGAAGAGGAATGCTAATACATGGAAAGCAGGTCTGGAAGGGATTTGAGAAGGTCCATCTCCCTGCCTCCCACAGAAACAGATCCACCCACATCTCCCTGACAGGTGCATGCCAGACCAGCAYTTGAAAACCTCCACAAGCAGAGCTCCCACAGCCTCTCAGATAACACCCAGCTCTGCTAATCKCACCAGGAAGTGGGTTTCCAGATGACTCATCTAAATTCCTCCTCACCACACTTCAAACTGGTGATTTCTTCTCCTGTCCACAGTGGACAGTGAGAACAAACCACTTCTCCTTTGCTAAAGAACTTGTCAAGCTGGAACTGCTCTTGGCGACACATTAACAACCCAGTGATGGCAGGAGAGYAGTGCCCAAGTGCTCAGGCAGGGCAGGATGGAAATGTGACCAACATAAACCCCATTTCTYTGGGGGCCAAACCCACCTTCCACTGCAATTCGCTTTCTTTTCCTTGTCACTGGCAGCTCCTCTTTCCCATCCTCCTGTTTCCCCTCAGAATCATTGTGTCCTTCCTCTTCCTCATCCGAGTACTGATTCAGAGCATTCACTAGCTCCAGGAACACGGCATCACTGATGAGGACTGACCCTGAGATCATTTCTGAAACACACAGAAGTGCAAGTGCCACCATCTTTCTCATTTCTCACCATGGCAAACCTCCTGCCAATACGCTCTGCTACCAACCAGAGCCCTTCTCTCAGTTTTGTTGGGGTAGGTGGGATTTTAGCATTAGATTCAGTAGCATTGTATCATTTTCAGCAGTCTGGGGACAGGCCACACTGGTTTCCCCTGCCTTCCTTTACCCTGGGCAATATTATGATTGGGCAGTGCTTTTCATTGATTAAACTCTTGGCTAAGCCAATAAGCAGAATGGGGYTGCTGAGCTCCTCCCACCCTCTAGCACATTTCCAGCACCCCAGAGGAYGCCTGTGAATCCCTGTACACAGAAGCACTGGCTCCAGAGCACTCCAGGCACTAGAATGGAGTGAGTTATCCAAAGGCAGGAATGTGCCCTTGCCAAGCAGAACAGCATGCACCATCCTGTTTCCCTGCTCTGAGAGCTCCCACAGAAAAGCTGGTTACTGCTGCCACCTTTTGACTTCTGAAATACTTGGGTATGTTATTTGCAAGAGACTGAATCACAGAACCATGGTAAGGTTTGGGTTAGAAGGGATCTTAAAGCTGATCTTGTTCCATCCCTGCCATGGATAGGCCACAGGTTGCTCCAAGCCCCACCCAACCTGGYCTCGAGTGGACAGAGCTGGCTGCTCCCAGGTTACCTTCCTCTCCATGAACTTTCCCATCATAGTTATTAATAAGTTCTTCAATGAAAGTTTCATCTTCTTCCTTCACCTCGTCSCCCATGTAAGGGATATTGCACAGAACTGTTTCATCCTCCACCTGCAGAGAGATCAGACACAACTCAGAAAAGCAGTGATCCCAAGGCTGCTCTGGTCCCTCAGGCCTGCCAACAACACAATGCACAGCAAAGGTGCAGGTGTCTTATCACTGACACATCATTCCACTGTAAGCCAGTCACAAAGGAAAGGACCTGACTAAGAAATAAAACTTTTCATTTGAAAAGAAATAAAAGTCTTAGGGAAAAAAAACACAAACAAACCTCTCCCCCCCCCAAATTTATTTACTCCTTAGATCCTGTGAAGCAACAGTGACTCTGTCAAGAAGTAATGTGTAAAAGATGGGTGAGGCACTGTGGACACAAGGCTGGCTTATAGGATTCTACAAAACAAGCAACTAAAGCAACACTTTCCATCATCTCTCAAGCAGATATTCCCTGAAACAAGTGGGATGAAGAACCACTCCCCAGCTGTGTCACAAWCAGACACTGACCTTACTGAGACCCCATGCTTCCTACATACCATAAAATTCTGCTGAAGAGGGGACCAGGAGTACATAATGGGCACCAGTGCCACYGTGTTCAGGGTCCTCATGTACAGTGTCTGGCTTGAAAATCCTGGGAAAATGCTCTCAACAGTGCACTGGAATAGAAGCACAGAGAAGGTCAGTGAGGAACCACTCTGGGAGGCTGCCACAGCCTGAGGAAAACTGAATTCAGGACAAACACGGAAGCCCCGCATCGATTGTGGGGACTCCACCAGAGGAAAAAGCCTTGGGGGTACTTTTTATCCATTTCTGCATTCCAGAAGTGTGAGGCATGGCCTGACACTGACCTAGGACAACACAGACAAAAACTCATCCCCACAGAGCCCTGGTTTCAGTCCCCACTTGCTATTGCTGCCCCTTTTTCTCTGCACACCTGTTTCAGGAAAGGGTGCCCGCTGACTGGCTTCATCAACTGCACTGGCTGCACTCGAAGCTTCTTCCAGTCTTCATTAAGGATTTGAGTCTTTTCATGAACCTTTGCAAAGTTGGCCACAAAGAGAGCCTGAAAGGAGAGAAAGGAGCTCTCAAAACTTAAGAAAACCTATTGAGAACTTGCACAGCATTGAAAGGGTTCAGCAGGGAGATYCTGTAAAAACCAACTGGAAACRAGTTCTCTTGCTGAAGTTAMGCCAGTGCTTGTTCAACAGCCTCGTGTGTGTGACAGCTGCTGCACACACGGCTCAGGACAGAGCACGAGGAGAAGTGGCATCTCTTCCCATTGATCCACCTTGCAAGTCAAGCACAGTTTATCAATCCACCTTGCTGACACCCTCGGACATTCTGAGCTGAAATGAAGCCTTTTTGGGCACATCACAGCCCAGTCCTCACTGTGTCTGTACCTTTGCTCCCATGTTTGCCTGGAACCTCTTGAGYTGCCGCAGACGCATGTACTCAGACTTGACTTTCCTTTTCCAGTACATGATACACTTGGATGTCGGAGGAGTGGTAATTTCCATTTTTCTGTAACAGTACAGAAAGAATAAATATCAAATWACGGAGAGCTCTACCGGGAAACAAGTGACATGAAAAAAAACATCCCCGTGGATGGAAAAAACACTCTATGCATCATTGACTTAAACTAAGCAAAATAACGGCGTCGCTCTGCGGTGCTCCTGACGGCGAAACACGCACAACCGAAGCGCACGGACAGGCCCGGGACAGCGGCGAGGGGCGGTGGTGATCGGAACCGGCCGCTCCGGTCCCCCGAGCCGCTGGGGCAGCACCTGAGCCCGGGGGTTATTGGGATCCCCGTCCTCCCCCAGGACACGCCGCCGGAGAGCCACTCCAGCCACCCTCCGGSCGGGCCCGAGCGCTCCCCGCGCCCGGGGACAAGAACCGGAGGGAGCGGGGRCCGGCAGCGCCACCGGATCCGAGGAGCGGGTCCGAGCCCCGCAGCTCCCTCCCCCCAGGGCCCGCCCGGAACCACGGGGACCCGCTGCCCCCCGGGACCCACCGGGAACCCCCGGAACCCCCGGGACCCCCCGGCCCCGCCCGCACTCACTGCTCGGCCATCGCGACAGGGGGAGGCCGCGCACCCCCGCC
Source organism: Malurus melanocephalus (assembly GCF_030028575.1). Lineage (NCBI taxonomy): Eukaryota > Metazoa > Chordata > Aves > Passeriformes > Maluridae > Malurus > Malurus melanocephalus. Next base: position 298,441 of record NW_026623643.1, read on the forward strand.
TCACTGCGCGCGCGCGGCCCGCCCCGGCCCCTCACACCGGGCCCCGCCCCTGCCACGCCC
>NW_026623643.1:299287-304872 GCF_030028575.1 Malurus melanocephalus
CCCTACCGGCTGCGGGGAACGGGTTAAGCGCGCCGGCTCAGTGCCCAGCCCGCCCCGGTGCCCGCCCGTGCTCAGTGTGCCTGGCCCCGTCTCCCCGCGGGCCCTCCCGGTCCCTGTTACGGGCCCTGCCTGGTCCCGCGGGAAGCGCTTGGCGGGTCATTGCCGTTCCCRCCCGGCTCTGCTGCCTTCCGGAGCCCGGGACAGCCTTGCCCGGCGTGGCCACGCTCCCCGATGAGTCGCCCCGGTGGTCCCGGGTCCCTCTGGCCCCACCGCCGGGCCTCCCTGTAGCGGCGCCGGGCAGGAAGCGGTGCTGGCGGCAGCTTTCCTGCCCCGGGGGCCCTGGCGCTGGGGAGCGGACGGAGCTGGCTCCTGCCCCGGCGGGGGCCCCGTCCGTCCCCTGCCCGCGGTGCGGAGCGCCGGCTGTCCCGGGGCACCCCATCCCCGGCCCCGGCGGGGTGACTGCGGGAGAGGAGCGGGGCCGGCCCGCGCCCGCAGCCCTGCATGCCGCCCGCATCTGGGAGCTCCGCTGAGTCAGGTGCGGCGGGRGCCCTGCGTCCCCCGATCTTCCCGCTCGGGAGCGGGCGGGCAGCACTGGAACCACCCGGGGATCGGGATAAATGCCCCGGGGAACCCCAGCCCGGGCGCAGTGATTCCAGTGGTGGGAGGATGAGGATGCTCTGCGGGTTACGGCTGCCCTGCCCTCCACAGCACTTACAGTGAGSTCTCCAGCTGCGCCCAGCTGTTGACCCAGCTGTTCTCCTGCACTGGCCCGGAGCCATCCTCTACACCTTCTTCCTGCAGCTCCACGCTGAGTACTTCACTAACTGCACAGCAGCCAGGCTCCCCAAGCTGGGCAGTTGGCCCCCAGTGTGGCTGTGGCCRTGGGGCTTAGCTGCCTCTTGCCCCTTGCAGCTGCCCTCACACTCAGCAGAGCCCAGAAATGAGCTCAAACCCCAGAGAGAAGCTGCCCATCTCCTGCGCGCCCCCATGTCTGTGAGGGGCCAGTGACAGTCCCTTTCCCTCCCAGCCCTGGCAACAAATGAGCGGGAGGAGATGACAGAGGGTGAGGGTGACAGGGCAGAGCAGAGATGGGGGTTTGGGAGTCCCTGGGGTTGGGGWGGGTCCCATGGCACGGGTTGAGGCTGGGCACGGGGCTCCAGATGTCTGCGTCTGCCTGGGGGGAGCACTGGGAGAAGAGACCCAGGCAACTCACCCTGCATGGGCCAAACCCTTTCCTCGACACTCCAGGTGGGGTCTGGCAGGGAGCGCCGGGGATGCCAGGCTGGGTGGGGAGCCCAGGCCCTTGGCAGGCAGCCACCGTCCTGTCCCTGCCCATCCCCTCCGGACGCCCCAGGAGGGGGGCGGCGGTCCCAGCCCTGCGGCCGCGCTGAGATCATTGGGTGTCTCCCTGGCAGAGGCTCCTGCCACCCGGCCGGAGGCTCTGCCGGCTCCAGGACCAGGGGCTCCAGCCCTGCGGCCACAGCAGTGCTGGGGATCACTTCCAGATGTGGCCACTCACCCACAGGAAGGTGCCCGGGAGGCATCAGGCAGCTCTGCCAGRACCTCTGACGGGAAGCTGAAGCCCAGTGAAATCCACAGCAGGGAGTGTTCCTCCGAGCTGCTCTTCACTGCACTCCCAGCTCTGTCAAAGGGGAGGCTTTGGGCTGCACTCTGCTCCGGCCAGGCGTGAAAGGAGCTCACCCAGCCTCAGCCAGGTCCTGTGTGGRAATGCCGCACACCCGCGGGCTGAAGTCACCCTCAATGAGGGGCACATGGGCCCCCGGGCGGCAACTGCTCCAGAAAGGGGGGCTCTGGCAGAGCCAAGGAGGCGCCAGGCTGGACAGTGCGGGAGGAAAGCACTGGGGCCAAGGACTGCCAGGGTCGACCAAGAGTCTGCCCTCTCCCCACCTCCTCATCACCCTTCCCTCCTTGGCCACGGGCAGGAGCTGGGGCTGCCCGGCGGTGCCGCCTGTGGGGCAGGTGCCCGGGTGAAGCAGAAACTGCAGMACAGGGGCCGTGGGTCCCCCTGCCGCCCCCATTCCCGGGCGGCAGCGTCCGTCCGGGGACATTATGCTTTCCCGTCCACTCCCCCCGCTGCTGGGCTGCCTGCCCTCCACGCAGGAGACGAGGGATTTCACAACCCAGCCCAGACAGGATTAAAGAGAAATACACAAGTAAACAAATCGCGGCCTCGTAACGCTGGACGTGCCGTGCGGGGAGTGGATCCTCCAGGCCGGTGGGTGAGGCGCGGGTGTCCTGGGTGCCGGGGGTGCGGGAGCGATGCCCGCGGGGGCCGGCAACCGCACGGGAGAGAGCGCAGTGTCCCGCCGGGAGAGCCGCTTCAGAGCAGCACTGAGCAATCTCATTTTTCACACGTCTCCTGTAGTCAAACTGCCCCTGTCAGAGGAAAGGAGTTGCTTCCTGTTATTTCCATTGAAATCCTTGTCCCGGTCGTTAGCCGGCAGGCTTTGGCAGGATGGCACMGCGCGCRCACATGAGCTCCGGCCGGCCGTCCCAAGGGCTCCTGCTGCTCTGGGGTAAGTGCGAGGGGGGCGGCCCCGGGGGCTCCGCACCCCGAAACACCCCGCACGTGGCCGCCCTCCCACTCGTGGGGCCTGGGGCYGGGGTCGTGACTCAGCCCGACCCASAGCCCCACCCCAACATGTGACCAGCCTGGACACGCTGAGGTTAGCGGGGACAGCCACTGCTGGCGTGGCCAGGGGGCAGCGGCAGGTGGGCACCAGGTGCTGTGGGGCAGCTCCCACCACGCTYATCTGCTATCCAGCCCTGCAAGGACCGGGGCTAGGACAGGAGCTGTGGCACCACACATGCCCAGGCAGAGGGGCTGGATGGGGCTATCAGGGACAGAGATCAGGACAGGGTGGGCTGCYCATATCACAGCCAGTGTAACAGCCCAGGAGCACACTGTGGCCAGTGCCCAGCTGTGCCGGAGCTCCCTATGAGCAGCCCAGGCAGGGCCCACTCAGGCAGTTCACTGCGGAGCCAGAATCAGTGCCTGACACTGCAGGCCCTCAGCCAAGGGCAGAAGATGGATCGGGCAGTTTCCTTGGGCCATGGGGCTCCCGTGGGCCAGGCGAGACGTGCCCCACGCCCTTGGCAGGCTGTGCTGGGTGGGACTGATGGCAGGCGGAGGGGCTCTCCAGCAGTTCTGCACTGTGGCCAGCGCTTCCTCTTCCTGCCCCAGCCCTGTCCGGCTGCAACGCAGCACCACACTGGCTCCCCATGGGTGGAGGTCCCAGTTTGCCCCCGTGCTGTGACCATGGCCCAGGGCCCGTAGCCTCTAAACAGCCCCTCTGAATCTTTGGACAGCTGCCTGCAGCCTGGCTAGCCCCTCCTAACAGCCCTGGCCCATACGGGGGGCTGGACGCTCTAGACCCCAGCCTGTGCCGGGCTCCAGGCAGCTCCCTGTGCCCCGCTTGCCTGCTCCAGTGTCCCCTGAGGGACATCCGAAAGCAGTTATTGCCTGTAGACCCCACCTCTGCCCGGGCAACTCCTGCCTGTAGGAGCCCTGTCAGCACCCACTCCACCCCACCCTATGTCTCCTCTCATCCTGTGTCCCTCTCTCTGCAGTGCTCCTGGGGACTGGCCTTTGTCACACGGAAGATGTGACAACGAGCTTCGAACAGGACACTGGGACCACCGGGACAGTCCCGCCCATGGGTGAGTATTGGCGCTCAGCAAGGGCGGAGCAGCATTGTAGGGCAAATGGTGCCCTGGCCAGGGCTGGGCCTGTGCCACAACATGACCCCTCCTTTCCCCTAGCCATCCTGTAAACAGCTGGCCCAATGCCATGAARCTCTCCTGGCCACTGCCAGCAGCAGCTTACCCCTCCTTCTGTGCCCCTGGCATTCCCCTGGGCTGCTGCAGGCTCCAGGCAGCACCCCAGGGCTGCTGGAGTGTCCATCCCTCACTGTGCCCACGTCCCTCCCACTGGCCTGGGCAGAGCTCTGGATGCCAGGTACCCCCTGGCAGCAGGGGCAAGCAGGGATGCACTGTGGGCAGAGGCAATGCTGCCCGTGCTAAGCACCTTTCCTCACAGTGGGGAATTACACCGACATCACACGGCATTGCTGGGAGTATTTCGTCTACCTGATGAGGAATGTGGCAACGTCCGAATTGTGCGAGTGGAAAGCCATCAGCAAGTATGGGGCAGCACAACCTTCCCCTAAAGCACCAGGGGGCAGGGGCTGGGCAGWCCAGAGGGGTRRTSCTGGTCTRGGGTCAGCCCAGRGGGGCTGGGCAGTCCAGAGGGGCAATCCTGGTCTGGGGTCAGCCCMGRGGGGCTGGGCAGTCCAGAGGGGCAATCCTGGTCTGGGGTCAGCCCAGAGGGGCTGGGCAGTCCRGAGGGGCAATCCTGGTCTGGGGTCAGCCCAGAGGGGCTGGGCAGTCCRGAGGGGCAATCCTGGTCTGGGGTCAGCCCAGAGGGGCTGGGCAGTCCAGAGGGGCAATCCTGGTCTGGGGTCAGCCCAGAGGGGCTGGGCAGTCCGGAGGGGCAATCCTGGTCTGGGGTCAGCCCAGAGGGGCTGGGCAGTCCAGAGGGGTAATCCTGGTCTGGGGTCAGCCCAGAGGGGCTGGGCAGTCCAGAGGGGCAATCCTGGTCTGGGGTCAGCCCAGGGGGGCTGGGCAGTCCAGAGGGGCAATCCTGGTCTGGAGTCAGCCCAGGGCGGGTCTGTGCCTCTGGTGTGCCATCCCCTGTCACCGGCCCGACTCTCTTCCCAGGCCCTACAGCGAGCTTCAGGGCTGCCTGGAGTTCTGGGCCGACCGCCTGAACTACAGCTACCCCAACGCGCTGGCAGAGCAGTACATCTTCCAGAGCCATCACCGCTACTTCCACAACTGCACCCTGGAGCACCCGGTGTACAGCGACCCGCCCGAAGATGTGCTCTTGGCCATGATCATCGCACCCATCTGCCTCATCCCCTTCCTCGTCACCCTGGTCATCTGGCGCAGCAAGGACGGCAAGGCACAGGCCTAGAGCTGCCGCCCCGTCCCGCGTCGGCGCACGGACCCCCGGCACGCCCGGTGGGCTCTCGGGGCCACCAACCCGCGCTGCTGAGGCGGCCGGTTCCTCCTGCGCCTTCCCCAGCCCCGCGGCCCGGGATTAAACGCTTATTCCCCCACGTTTGGCGCTGGTTCTTCGGCCGCTCGATCCCTCCACGGCCCAAGCTCGGGCCAGCTCCCACCTGCAGCGCCCCCACGGCACGGGCCCGCCCGCGTGGGGAACGCGCCCGGCGGGACAACGGGATCGACACCGGGATCAACACCGGGCACCGGGACCGGGCACCGGGACCGAGCACCGGGACCGGGACCAACACCGGGCACCAGGACCAGGCACCGGGACCGGGCACCGGGACCGAGCACCGGGACCGGGACCAACACCGGGCACCGGGACCGAGCACCGGGACCGGGACCAACACCGGGCACCAGGACCAGGCACCGGGACCGGGCACCAAGACCGGGGCCACCGCCGGCCGGGAGGGGCTGAGGGCTGAGGGGCGGGGGGCGGGGCTAATCAAAGAGGCGTGGCTTCACGGGGGGCGTGGCACAGAGATGGGGCGTGGTGG
>NW_026623643.1:305239-312526 GCF_030028575.1 Malurus melanocephalus
TTTCGAGTGGCCCTGGCAGTACAGCTTCCCGCCCTTCTTCACGTGAGCGCGGCCGGGGCTGGGGCTGGGGGGTCGGGGCGGGGAGCGCGGGGGGCCGGGGGCACGGACCGGGGRTGCCGGTGCCTCTCCGCCCCCATGCTGACCGACCCCGCAGGCTGCAGCCCAACGGCGAGACGCGGCAGAAGCAGCTCTCGGCCTGGTGCGCGCTGGCGCTCGCCTACAGCCAGCAGCACCGGCTGCCCGCCATGACCGTACGGGAGGCTCAGGACATTCCGCTCTTCTCCAACCATCGCCTCCAGCGTATCCTTTGGGCTCCGGTGCCCGCGCCCCCGCCGCCCGTGCCCCTCTCGCCCTCACCCCCCGCCTCCAGCAGCGCCTCCTTAACCCGCGCCCAGGGAAGCTGCCGCTGGAATCCATCCAGGTGGTGCTGGAGGAGCTCCGCAAGAACGGTGGGTGTCTCGTCTGTCCGTGCTCCCGTCTGCGGGCTGTGCCCGGCCCGCGGTAGCTCTGTCCCGGGGCCGGGGCTGTGTCTGACCCGCTGTAGCTCCGTCCCGGGGCCGGGGCTGTGCCTGATCCGCGTTAGTTGGGTCCCGGGGCTGTGCCTCCTCCCGAGCCGGCTCCTACGGCTGCCCCTGCTCGCAGCTCCGCGGGACCCAACCCTGCCTTTGCAGGCAGATTCAGCTGGTGCTGAATTCAGATTCTTCCTCTGAATTCAGATTCTTCCTCTCCCCCAGAAATCACTTTCTGTCGCACAGCAATATTTAGGTGGGGCTGCCTCTGGGTTCAGTGTCAGGCACGTGTCCCGAAATCTGCGTGTTTGATCCTTGCTTCTGGCTCGTGCTCTGCTTCAATCCCTTTCCCCTGTTGTTTCTAGGGAACCTGGAATGGTTAGATAAGAACAAAACCAGCTTTCTGATCATGTGGAAGAGACCGGAAGAATGGGGGAAGCTCATCTATCAATGGGTGAGAGCGCAGGGGCTGCACACCCAGACCAGGCTGTGCCCGTGAGGATGGGGGGTCCTGGCTGCTGTTTGGGAAATACCACTGCAGTGTTCTCCTCTTGCTTCCTCACTGCTTTTACCTTTCTCCTTCCATTTCTCTCTGTTGCAGAGAAGTGAGGATTTATTAGCAGCTTGTCACTTGCTGTGAGCCGCAGTGTGAGCGGCGRGTGTTGTCCCTCAGTGCCACTGGGTGAGGACAGGGCAGTGTCACTGCCTGGCCCAAGTCCTCCCTGTCAAACACGTAGGCAGGAAGAGCAGAGTGGCAGGGGAGGGACTGTCTTCATTCCCTCAGGCTGCTCTTCCTGACCCCTCTCCCCCAGCGTGTGTCCAGGGTGCTTCTGCTTATCCAGGGCCGTGCACACTCCATGTTACACGCCTCAGGATGTGTGAGAGAGCGGACAAGGATGCTCAGCACCAAATTTGCTCTGTTGCCTTGGTGTTTCCAGGTGTCAAGGAACGGCCTGACCAACTCTGTGTTCACACTGTATGAACTGGCCAGCGGGGATGATACAGAGAGTGAAGGTAATGTTGGRGCTCTGTTCTGGAACAGATTTTCAGAGCACACTGGGTTGTGTAAACAGTTAATTGTCAGGTTACAGTTTTGTAGGTTAAATATTTCAAAATCTCAGATTCAAACTCTCACTTTCCCACCACTGGCATGTGCTGTTCCAAAGGCTTTTATCACTTTGCAGAAACATCCTCCTCTGTAATTACATTTTCACTTCCCCAGTGCTCAGCATTTCATCTGGTGTGATGAGAGCGATGTTTTGTTTTCAAGCCAGGCTCCTTCACTGCACTACTGTGACTCATTCCTGCTGTCTGATGACCTTTAGGCTTCATTCCCCAAGTGTAGATGTAGAGATGAGCCTCTCAGTGTAGCCATGACTTTGGAGTTTGTAGTGTTATGGTGCTCTTCAGAGCCCTTTGCATCGCTGCCCCCAGTCCCTGGACCTCACAAACCTGTTTGCTTCCTGATGTGATTTTTTTTTTTTTTTTTCACTGTTGATGGGGATCTTTGTCCTTCCCTAGAGTTCCACGGCTTGGATGAGGCTATGCTGCTCCGTGCCCTGCAAGCCTTGCAGCAGGAGCACAAGGCTGAAATTATCACGCTGGATGACGGCAGAGGTGTCAAGTTCTTCTGACAGGAGAGCCTCCTCCCCTTCCCTGCTGCAGTCTCTGGTCTCGCTGCCAAGAGTCGCTCTCTGGGCCTGGCTTCAAGCCGTGACTGCAAGTAGCTGCATCTCGGGATTTCTTGGGGCAAGATGAGTCTGCAAACCCTTCCAAAGACTTAGCAACACCCAGAGATCCTCTGTCTGTCTGTTCTCCCTGTTGATGTGTTCCASAGGCTAAAGCTGCTCTAGGCAGTTCTGAGAGGGACCACCCAGAAGTGAAACTGGGGGCTGCTGCTGGTCCCAGTTCCTGTGATGGCCTCGAAGCGGTCAGTCCCAACTGGCTGGTCAAGCTCTGCCTCAAAGGGCCCCCCTGTACCCCTGCCAGCCCCGTGCCTGCAGTCCTGCTGTGGTGCCAGGGGCTGAGGCAGGAGCAGGGGACTGGCAGTGGAAGCCCTCGGTGGCAGAAGGAAATGCACTCGCTGCCAAGYGGGCTGGGGGGAGCCAGGGAACTAATTTCAGGGGATTAAAATGARATGTATTTATAGAGCAGCCTGGGTGTTTTCATCTTTATTTTTCCATCAGAAATCAAACAGCAGTTTGTACCAGACTTTTGCTCTTCAATCATATTTCCTTGCTGCCCAGGGAAATGTAGTGGTTCCAGGGTGGGAAGCAGCAGCACAAGTCTTTTCTCCACTTGGCAGAATTGTGGCCTGTGGGGACCCTCACTGCCCTTCTCAGGGCAACATTTTACTTTCGTTTTGCATGTGCAGTCTGCTGGAAGCCCCTGGGTTTGTGCAGAGGTGATGGGGTAAGCTCTGTGCCACCATGGCTGGGTGAGGGATGACTCAGCTTTGGGCTCTCAGTGCTGATAACAAAGTCCCCAACTTGTCACAAACCCTGGCCCAGGTACAGTCACTGACCCTGTCAGTGCTGGGGCAGCAGATGGCTTTGCTGGGACAGGATCACCTTTGCCTGATGGTTGCATTCATGTCACTGGCAGAGGTTGGGGGCAGTGCTGGAGTGACCTCTGGTCAGCCCAGTGTGGTCATTCTGGGGGTCTGGCAGAGCAGATGGCGCTGGCACCTCACACACTGCCCCTGTCTGGTGCTGAGCAGTGTGTCTGGCATTCCCTGCCCTTGGGGACAACCTGGCACTGGCTCAGCTGCTGYTGACAGCTGATATCAGCGTTGAGGAAATTTAAAATTTCAAGTTAGAAATTTGTTTTGTAGCAGGAGGCCATTGACCTGAACTTGGTGGGGTGTGCTGCCTCGGTGTGGGCACATTGCTCTGGAACTGTCWGGAGCCCAGGCTTCCTCTCCATGCCAGTGCTGTGGAGGAATTCCTGAGTGCCAGCACGTAAGGTGCCAGCAATGCTTGTGAGGAGTCGCTGACAGTGGGCTGATATGGTCTCCTTTCTGCAGACCATCATCCCTATGAGCCCTGTCATGGTGCTGCCATGCCCTGCAAAGGCTGTGCCATGTGCTGTGAGCCCTCAGTGCATCTGTCCCCACCCCTGGTACAGGCTGGAACTCACTGGTTGATCAGGGATCCTCCCTCTGTCTGCAGCCACCAAAGTCTCTGTGGATTCATGATTCTGCCCTGGATTGGCTTCCATGTCCAAGATCTGCCTCAGTTTTCCTCCCTGTGCCCCCCACACTGCCCCTTCCCTCCCTGCTGGCTCTGTGTGCCCTGCTGCTCTGCACAGAGCCTGGATGATGTGCCTGAAGGTGTCTGCATTTGATCCCAAATGAGCCTTCAGCAGCGGGGCTGGAGTGTCTGTCCCTCTGCCTGTGCACGATGCTGAGTTCCCAGCACTGTGCTCCAAGCTGGGAGTGCCGTGTGTAACCTGGCTGTCCTTGAGGGAGYCTGTGTTCTTAATTAAATTTGCTCCCTTCTTAGGAAATGGCTGATGTGACATTAGATAAGCCTAAACCCAGCTTTTCATTCCAAGGCACTCCTGGCAACAATTCCTTTCTCTTTTTCAGCTTCCTATTTAGTTGCTTACTCAGTGAGGGGGGAGGAGGAGGAGAAGGAAGAGTATGTCCCCTYTGCAGAATGGACACGGTGTAAAATTCCTTTTCCACACCCTCTGGGCTGGTTTAGCAGAGGCCACATCCAGTGAGGACCCTGTGGGAGCAAYTTCCCTGGGCTGGGCAGTGCCTCTGCAGCGAGGTGTGACTGCTGAGGCTGTGGGATGGCTCCTGGGCACAGCAGAGCTGCTGCTGCCACCCTGGAGGGAGCAGATGTCCCTCTCAGAGGTGCTGCCCAGCCYGGCCACGCAGCCCTGTGGAGGGGCTCGCTGGGGGAGGTGGTTTGGGGTGGTTTCAGGAGGGGCTGGTGCAACCCCTCCATCCAGTCTGTGGCCCCTCAGAGGCCCTGGCCACATCTGGCTGTGGTGATTAGGGCTCACTGACCAGGGCGAGGCACAGCTCAGAGGGGCTGCTGCCAAGATAAGGCACTATCAGGCTCAGCACACTCAGATCCCACAGGTCAGGGAGGGAAGGTGCCGAGAGAGGTTTTATTTAAGGGGCAGGAGCTGTTTCAGTCTGATAAATTTCTATRTTGGGATAAATGTGCTGGTGGGTCCCATCTGTACCTCTGGGCTGAGGAAATCCTCTGCAGTGATCTGCCCGGGGTTACAGCCACAGCTGAGGTTTGGGTGCTGCCTTCCCCTCCCTGAAYTCATGTGAATTAGGGTGACAGACATAAGACTGTGGGTGTGGGGTGGAGAAGCCAACTGTGAAAGAAGCCCCAGGTGTCCCCAGAACCTTCCTGGAACAGGCACYCTGTCTGTGCAGCCCCATCTGTGTGGGAACACCTTCATCCACACCCATCCTGGCCCCTCTGTGATCCTGCCCCAAACTYTGGGATCAGACCTGACAATTCCTGGCAGGGCTTGGTGGAGCCTGGAGCTGAGCAGGGCTTTGATTCCTGATCTAATTCTGAGGAAAGTGATTRCACAGTCCCCTGTACTCTTCCTGGCAGCCAAATGCAGGCGAGAAATGGGTTATGTTCCCTGATTGTGGCGGTTCCTCAAAGCGAAGGCTGGCGCTGGCATCTGCAGCCCAGAAATGTCACCCTGATAACGCYGGGGAGCTGCAGTGGGCGCCTGATTGTGGAACAGGAGCCTGCTGGTTTWAGGCCAAGCTGGCTGCAGATTGGTGTTCCTGGCCAGGTCAGGAGAGGACTTGTTCCCCTGCCCGAGCTGCCTCCCCCCTACCACTTTTGGGTGTGGAGTGGCATTTGGGGGGATCACTCAGGGAATTTCTCAGTCCACTCACGAGGGAGGTGTGGGAGAGCAAACTTCACCCCTGATTTCCTCTCCTGCCTGCAGGGGCCTCACTGGTCTGGGATACTCTCCTGCTCCTCTGGGATCTTCCAAGGTGTCTCATTTCAYGATGAAAACCCTTGATAAGGAGACATGAGCTTGCCAGGGACCAAGCTGAGATCCCTACCTGGCTGTGTCTCCTGYTGGAGAGCTGGGGCTCCCTGCCAGCCTGGGCTGTGTTCCTGGGCCTGGGCAGTGCATGGGTCCTGGCAGGGATCCCCGTGTGGGGGCAGCCACAGAGTGAACCTGCAGGGGCTCGGGCAGCCTGCTCCCCTTTCTGGCAATGCTGAGATGTGGGCAGGTTCTGGGCAAGGCTCACCTGAACAAAGAGCATTGTTTAACAGAGCTGGGTCAAACCAGGTTGCATCTTACAGCTTGAGAGTGACCCACGGCAGGGTCATGGCACTGCATATGTGACCTGTCAGTGTTGGCCTTTTGGCCACGGGCACCCACTCTGCARCAGGCAGAGCCCTGCAGGACACGGTGTTCTGTCCCTCACATGCTCCAAGGAATGCAGGGGCTGTGTTYGCTGCTCCCTGCTCACCAGTCCTGCATGAGCAACTCTTGGCAGGAAAGCATCTGTCAAATCCTTGTTAGGAAGGGGGTGCCTGGCTCTGCTGGTGCTGGAGAGAAAGCTTCGGGCTGGCAGAGCTGGGTCGGGTGGGGGTAGCAGAGCACAGATCAGCAGTGTGACACACGTCGGTCGGGGTTTCTGCAGGAGCATTTCATTAAATGCTTCTCTCTTTTATTTGCCGGCGGGGATCTGTGGGGGGCAGCCGTGCGGGACGTGGCCGCAGCCGAAGCGCAGGTCAGCATTCCCAGTCACCCGGCGTCACCCTGCGGGTGCCAGCTTGGCGTTCAGGAGACCATGACTGTGTTCCCTTGTCGATCCACTCCTTAATGTTTCCGGTATCGTTGAGCAGAAACAATCTGACCTCAGGGAAAAGAAATTAGCGGTAGCCTCGATTGCTTTGTGTTTTGTGTAAACAGCCTCACCGGCAGAACAATCTCCTCCTTCAGCCTGGAGAGACAACACGCTCTTGTCCGGCTGTTGGCTCCCGCGGGGCTGACACACACCTTCGACTCTTCCTATTTGCGTGACCCTAATTTCAGGATTTCGGACCTTGGTGAACCCCAGTGGGGATTGTCTGGGGCAGCGGCAGGGGGAACCCGCGACGGGGCATTGGGATTCGGCTGCTCCAGGACACGCTGCCCTGGGACCAGAGTCAGAAACTCTGAGGAAATGTTTAAACCAGGGACGTTCTATGATGTTMCTACTCYGGCTGCGTTAKTCACAGCGGCGCCGGAGCCCCYCGGGAAGGGGCTGTCCTGCGGGGASGGGAGAGCACGGAGCCYCCGGAGCAGCCACGGCAGCGCGGATCCGGGTGGGCGCCAGGCGGTGACCCCCGGCTGGAAGGGGACATCCCGGTATCCCGGTGGGATACCCACCGTTCCGTTCCCGCCGGTATAGTCGGGCGCGGGGCCGGGGCACGGGGCGCTCGCCCGCTGCTCTCAGCCCGTGTCCGCAGCTGCAGCGCTGGCCGCTACCGGTACGGTGCCGGTGCGGGGCTGCTGCCCGGTGCGGTGTCGGTACGGGGTCCCTGCCCGGTGCGGTGTCGGTACGGGGTCCCTGCCCGGTGCGGTGTCAGTACGGGGTCCCTGCCCGGTACGGGGCCGCTGCCCGGTGCGGTGTCGGTGTGCCGGTGCGGGGTCCCTGCCCGGTGCGGTGTCGGTGTGCCGGTGCGGGGTCCCTGCCCGGTGCGGTGCCGGTTCATGGCCGCTGCCCGGTGCGGTGCCGGTGCGGGGCCGCTGCCCGGTGTGGTGTCGGTGCGGGGCCCCTGCTCGG
>NW_026623643.1:312756-322850 GCF_030028575.1 Malurus melanocephalus
GGTGGCGGTGCCGGGGCCGGTGTCCGGGCCGGGTCTCGGCGGTCGCTGCTGGTTGCGGGGTGGCGGCGGCAGCGGGTGCGAAGCTGCGGGAGCGGCTGCTCCGGCCGGGCTGAGCCGATGCTGGCGGCTGAGCCCGCCGCTGCCGGAGCCATGTCCCAGCCCGAGGCGGAGCGGGCGGGCAGCGGCTCCGCGTCGCAACCGGAGCCGGAGCCGGAGCCGGAGCCGGGTCCAGGGCTCACCGGACGGGCCCCGCACCGCAGCCGCAACCGGCGGCCCTCGGGGCGCGATTCCCGACGCGCTTCCTCCCGCTTCAACCGGCGGAGCTCGGCCGAGCTGGAGCTGCTGGGGTACCCGGCGCCGGACGGGGTGCGCGGAGGGTCGCCGCCACCGCCGGGCGCCGTCGGGCTCCGGGAACCCGAGGAGACGGARAGCGAGGAGGTGGAGACGCGGGCGGTCGCCACCTCCCCCGACGGCCGGTTCCTCAAGTTCGACATCGAGATCGGCCGCGGCTCCTTCAAGACCGTCTACAAGGGGCTGGACACGGAGACCACCGTGGAGGTGGCTTGGTGCGAGCTGCAGGTACGGCCCCTGCCAGCGCCTCCGCCCCTACCTGCCCGCACGCACAGACCCCTTCCCTCGAGGGGCTCGAGAGAGCCGCTTGGACCCTCTTCTGTCCAGTTTCCCTGYCGTGTGCAGCCCCTCTGCCCACTGCTGCCTGCCTGGCTGCTGTGCGGGACCCGCGGGGCACTTCCCCGGGCTGGAGCCTGTGCTGGTGAGGGCAGGCACCCTCGAGCCTCTGCTTCTGCCAGGCACTGTGGCGTCCCCCTGCAGTCGGGCCACAGCAGCGGGGCAAAGCAGGGTCCTGCAGCTGCGTGCGGGCTCCCCTCGCTGCCTTGCGCCGTGCCCATCACTGCCAGTGCCTCAGTGCCTCACGGGTCTCCTGGCCCGGGCCCAGACTCCTGCGTAGCGCCGCCGCTCCTGGCCCTCCTGCCCATCACGTGCTGTTTTCCATTCGCCTTCTTGCTGCCTGCACCATGGAGCATGCCAAGGTGCCCATGCTCTTGATGCCAGTCCCTGCTCTGGCRCTTTACAGGTGGTTCCGGGGCTGAGCATCCCGCTGTCTTTGTGATGCTCACCTCTGGGAGGGCAGGGAGGGCAGCAGTGCCAACTCTGCATGCATGCCCGTTCTTGCACTTGAGCTGGCTCCAAGGATTGCCCCTGCTCTGCTCTGGGGCCCGTGCCTGCAGCGAGCTGGGGCTGGCTGTCAGCTGGGAGCAGGGTACAACACGACCTTGGTGCTGTCTGCCCGCTTGACCTTGGCTGGAATGGAGCACACGGTCACCTGTGTAGGGTTTCTGTGATGCTGCCAGGGGCTCTCTGCTGGGAGCAGCTGGACCTGTGGTTCCAGGTCTTTGAGGAACGTCCCCATCTCCTCTCTGCTGCCACATTCCTCCATCCCCTTTGCTGCCCTGCTGCCTGATAACAGGATGCAGACAGCAGGATGCTGATAGCACTGATGATGGTGTTGATGGTGTTGCCTCCGCAATGCCTTTACCCACTCAAATGCTTTTGATGAGYTTGATCTTATCTGTGGAGATGCACAGGGAGATCCATACTGTGGAGCTACCTTTTCTCCTTGGAGCCCCTGGGGAAGGGTTTTGGTGAAGTCCAAAGTCTCCCACAGCCTCCTGGCYGCAGGATGGCTGGTGTTGTGGGAAGGTCCAAGTCCTTGTTGACACAGAGAAACGTGTCTTGCGAGTTTGTTGTCTTGTTCCTAAAGGCTCGGTGCAGCTGCAGGTAGCAGCCTGGGCTGGGTCCTTGGGGTTGCTGCAGCCCAGCAGAGCAAGAAGCGATCCTGAGAGAGTGGTGGTTGGTTTCTGGAGGGGCTGATWGAGTGAGGAAGGTGAGGATTTGCCCCCCATCCCCATGGTTCATACTTCAGCTRTTGGGAGTTCAGTTCAGAGCCAGCTCTGTTCTCCTGCCCTCGCGCAGCCCCACAGCTCTGTCCAAATGCCCCTGAGCTCTGTCGAGTCCTGCATCCCCCCAGGTGACAACCACAGGCTGGAACAGGCTCTCCTGGGCTCACCCAGGACCTTGTGTGGATGAGCTGTCCCCAGTGCCTCCCACTCAGGTGGCCTTGTGTGGGTCTCAGCCTTGTGTCACAGCTGTGCCCCAGCTCCCCTGGCACACACTGCAGGGCTGGCAGCATGTCCTGTTCCCTGTCCCYTGCTCTTCCCCGGGGCTGTGTGCAGGCAGAGCCGGTGTCCTGCAAGGGGCTGCTGGGGGGATGAGGCTGCTCTGTCTCAGTTTGGGAAAAAAGGGAGTTGGGAAGGAAAATGCCTCCATGCCCTGGCGCATGCTGGCCCCATTGCTGGTCCTGTGAGCCAGCCAGGGAGGCAGGAGTGGTGGAAGCCACTCTCTTGTCCTCTGGGGGTGGGTGTGGAGAGGCTGGGGTCCAGGCTGAGCTCCTGCCAGGGACCCTCCTGTGAGCATCCCGTGCTGTTGGATGAGCTGGCAGACCTGACTCCTCTTGGCCTGCACCCTCCCACAGCCCCAGCCCTGCTCCCACCCCACGCCTGCCCCACAACCCCTCTGCCTCAGCCCTCTTCCCTCCCCACCCAATATTTGGCTCTGTTCCACTGCCTGCTCTTTATCCAGTGTCTCATACCCAAATCTGTGCCYCACAAGGGGCTGAGAGCAGACGCAGACATTTAAAAGTTTGTTTTTTTCAGCAATCATGCAAAGAATTGGACACTGTGACACAAATACAGGATTTGGAACCACAAATAAAAATGGTTGTGGTTCTGCCATTTTAAAAATAGCTTTGTCCTGTGCACTTCACAGTTCTCCTTCTATTGCCTTTCAATTCTAAATGAATACTTAACCTCAGGGCTGACCTGTTCTATACCAGAGAACCTGGTTCAGCTGCTGTGACTGATCCCAGTCCCAAATCCCAGCTCTCCCTGCTGTCCTCACCCTGTCCTTCCCTTCTCAGTGAACTGGAGGTTGGTTTTGCCTGTCTCCTGTCTTCCTGTGAGACCCCTCTGGGGACCTGCCCATCCCTGTCCCYTGTCCCCTGTCCTGAACGCGGCGTCTGTCGGTGCCTCCCGCCCGTGTCCGCAGCCCCACTGTTTGTGCTTTCCAGCTTTAGCCTGGCACTATTTCTGTCACAGGTGCTGCAGGCGCTGGGGGAAGAGGAAGCAGGGAGGAAACCAGAGGCCCAGAGCGGGGTCGGGCTGTCAATACCTGCCTGTGCGATTTTCCTGTGGAACCCCTTGGGGTTCCCCGGTGGGCGACAGCGTTCTGGGCAGCAGGCGCTGCTGTGTCTGCCCTGGCTCCGGCTGCCCAGGTTGGGCAGGGAAGCTCAGCCAGCAGCCCCCGGGGCTGCAGGGCACCTTGAGTGTGTGCTCACATGGCTGGGAGCACGCTCAGGCTCCTGCCGGGCAGGGCAGACCCGCAGGGAGGGCGGTGGGTGCTGGCATCCACTGCTGGACATGGCCGGAGGGACACTGGGCACTTCCAGCCCTGGCTCTGTGCCCCAGCGTGGTGCTGAATGCCCCTTCAGAGCGAGAGGGTCAGTGCAGAGGGCTGCAGGACAGGACAGGGCTGTGGCATGGGATGGGAGAGCCCTGTGGGTGCTGCAGAGGGCACCGAGCACCAGCCGAGCTGGGGACAGCCTCCTGCTGCAGAGCCACAGCCATCCATCCTCGGCCACCTGCCCCACCCTCCCTCCTCCTGCACTGGCCTCAGCTCCTGGCCGTGCCGGGCTCCTCGGCAGCCAGCTCCTGGCTCGCAGGATGGGCTGGAGCACTGCCACCCCTCTCCTCACGGTCCCCATGCCACCATCCCCAGCGTCCTCCTCCGCCCCGTGCGAGTGCTGTTAGGACAGGACATGGTGTTCCCATGTCAGAGCTGGCAGCCCTGCCCTCCCTGCCCTCCCTGCCCTGCCCTCCCTGGTGCTCCTGCAGCCAGGCTGTGCCCACGCTGGCCTCTGGTGCCCACACTCAATGGAGAAAGTGTCAATGGCATGTGCAGGAGTGGGAGCTGCTGCCACTTGGGTCATGCGGGAGGAACGGTGCCAGGCGAGCCCAGCAGCCCTGGCACAGGCTCGGGGGACACGCTTGGCTCCCCCAGACCTTACTCCAGACAYTCTAGGAGCCCTTGAGCTGCGGTTCTGCCATGGCACAGTGAGGGCTGTGCTGGCACAGCTGCCCCAGTCGGGGTCTGCTCTTGGTTGAGCTGGGAGAGCCGTGGCCACCCTGACACCCCAACTGCCCCATTTCACATCCTGTCACCTTCCTTGCAGATCTGTGGGTGCAGTGAAGCCTCTGACACCTCTCAGTGGGGAGCAGGGGGTCAGAGGGGTGACAGTGGCACCGGGCAGGGCAGTGGTGTGTGCCGCTGGCCGTGCAGGGGTTCGGGCGCTGTTTTCCTCCTCGCCTATGAAAGGTCCCATTCATGCTGCTGCAGCAGCTCAGGTTCTCATCTGGGCTGAGCCTGTCCCTGAGCATGTATTAAATGCGGGGGGATTATGGAGCAGCTCCAGCCAAGCCATGGGGCCGCCTGTGATGCAATGAAAATATTACGAAAGCCGACGGAGTTGATGGATGGTGGCCACTGGCCAAGAGGCTGAGAACAGCTCTGGCAGCTCTGCGAGCTCCGGGGCAGCTCCAGTTTCCTCCATCCCTGAACTGGGCTGGGCAGGGGTCCCAGCTGGGAGGCTCTTCGGGACCCCAGGCTGTGGTGGAGTTTTCCCTGCTCCTGTCCAGGGTTGAGCTGTCACAGCTGTTCCACTCGGGGCTGTCCTTGGCTCCTCTTAGTTCTGGCCAGCCGGCTCTGCTCTCCCTGCACCCTGGGGCTGTGTCCCTCCAGGATGAGGGGCTGTGTCCCCCAGGATGAGGGGCTGTCCCTGGCTCCTCTAGCTCTGCCCAGCCCTCTCCCCTCTCCCTTTACCCTGGGGCTGTGTCTCCCAGGATGAGGGGCTGTGTCCCCCAGGATGAGGGGCTGTCCCTGGATCCTCTAGCTCTGGCCAGCCAGCTCCCCTCTCCCTTTACCCCGGGGCTGTGTCCCCCAGGATGAGGGTTGCTGTCCCTGGCTCCTCTAGCTCTGGCCAGCCAGCTCCCCTCTCCCTTTACACTGGGGCTGTGTCCCTCCAGGATGAGGGGGCTCCCCTCCGCTGGCCCCTGCCCCAGCTGCACTCAGCACCCTCGGCTTGTGTTTCCACTTTAATTAACTCGAGCAGGAGGAACATGGAAAAACCTGGGCTGGAGCCTCCTCCCCCGCCCGCTTTCCCCAACAAAGGCCTCATTGAAGCTGGCCCAGCACGCGTCCACACAGAGCCCAGGGCCGGTGGTGCCAGAAGAGCCGTGCCCATGGGGTCTGTGCGGGGCAGGGTGGCAATGGCAGAGTCCCCGTGTGTCCCCTCCAGCGGAACGCTGGGGTTCCCTGCCCTGAGGCAGCGTGGGAGGCTCCAGCTGGGGGTGAGGGAGGGCATTGGGAAGGGTGGCACCAGCACAGGGTGACAGGAACTGCACGGGTTCCTCTGTCGTGCGCCCACCTGGAGTGGTGGGCTGGTGGGACACCACAGCCCTGTGTGGGGACAGCAGGTCTGGGGACCGCAGGAGCGTGCCCTGCCTTGGCCATAGGGAGTGGGGATGGGGACATTGGGGGTCTTTTGCACCCCCTGTGCTCAGCAGGACCCCCCTCACACCCTCGCTGGCTCCCACAGACACGGAAGCTCTCCAAGACCGAGCGGCAGCGGTTCAGCGAGGAGGTGGAGATGCTGAAGGGGCTGCAGCACCCCAACATCGTCCGCTTCTACGACTCCTGGAARTCAACTATCAAAGGCCAGATCTGCATCGTGCTGGTCACGGAGCTCATGACGTCCGGCACCCTGAAAACGTGATTGGGGCGTGCAGGGGAGGGAACGGGGTCCCTGCTCAGACCTTCCTTGTTGCTTGCCCTGAGTGTGGCACGGCAATGGGATGAGGGTGGGCTGCAGCCAAGGCTGGGGCACGAGCCCGAGCCCTGTTGGTCCCTGGCAGGTATTTGAAGCGGTTTAAAGAGATGAAGCTGAAGGTGCTGCAGCGCTGGAGCCGGCAGATCCTCAAGGGGCTGCATTTCCTGCACACCCGCTCGCCCCCCATCATCCACCGCGACCTCAAGTGCGACAACATCTTCATCACCGGCCCCACGGGCTCCGTCAAGATCGGYGACCTGGGGCTGGCCACGCTCAAGAGAGCCTCGTTTGCCAAGAGTGTCATAGGTGGGGCTGGATTCTGGTTCTGTGGGGGCTGCAGGATGGGGTGGGGGTCCCAGGGGTGCTGAGCTGCGCTGCTGCCTCCAGGCACCCCCGAGTTCATGGCCCCCGAGATGTACGAGGAGAAGTACGACGAGGCAGTGGATGTCTACGCCTTTGGGATGTGCATGCTGGAGATGGCCACCTCCGAGTACCCCTACTCCGAGTGCCAGAACGCYGCCCAGATCTACCGCAAGGTCACCTCGGTGAGCCCCGGTGCAGGCTGTGGGTGTGCCCCAGGGGTGCTCAGCTGGGGCTGTCAGGCCTTGCTGCTGTCAGAATGTGTCACCATGCAGGTTGTGAGTGGTTAAAGATGGTTTGGGCGAGGGGCTGCTGTGCCAGGATGTGGAGCTGTGGGTGGTGGTGGTGGTGATGGGGTCATGGCTTGGCCAGACCCCACATCCCTGGCCCTGCACCAGGCACTGCCAGGGCATTAATGGGGTGGAACGGGAGTGTGTCTGCTCGGCCAGCCCAGCCTGGGGCACTGCAGCTGCCCTGACCRGTCATGGCTGGCTCCTGCCAGCTCCTGCCTGTTGGAGTGGAAACTCAGAGCCCTGGGGCGTCCTGGCACAGGTGGCCTGGCCACAGGAGCCACTGTAGAGCTGCTGGGGCCCTGCGAGCCCCCATGCTGTGTCAGGATGCCACAGGAGGTGCTGACTCTCATTCCCCCCAGGGCCTGAAGCCCAGCAGCTTCTACAAGGTGAAGGTGCCAGAGCTGAAGGAGATTATCGAGGGCTGCATCCGCATGGACAAGAACGAGAGGTGGGGGCAGAGCGGGGGCCTGGGTGGCACWGTCCCCCCGGCCCCCAGCCCGTGCTGAGCCGTGCCCTCTGCAGGTACACCATCCAGGACCTGCTGGAGCATTCCTTCTTCCAGGAGGACACGGGGGTGCACGTGGAGCTGGCCGAGGAGGACGACGGCGTCAAGTCTGGGCTCAAGCTCTGGCTGCGCATGGACGACACGAAGAAGCTGCACGGCAAATACAAGGACAACAACGCCATCGAGTTCCTCTTCGAGCTCTACAAGGACGTGGCGGAGGAGGTGGCTCAGGAGATGGTGGGTGCAGGGACGGGGGAGCCCTGGGGTCCCTCTGGGCCAAAGTGACACGCTCCCTGCCGTGCAGGTGGTCCTGGGCTTTGTGTGTGAGGCTGACTACAAGCTGGTGGCCAAAGCGGTGCGGGATCGTGTGGTGGCCATCAAGCGCAAGCGGGAGAAGCTGAAGCGCGCCCAGGAGGCGCCATCGCCCGCCGAGCCGGAGCAGCTGCTGGAGGAGCTCAAGTCCCCGCTGCCACCCGGTGYCCCCAAGCCTGCCCTGGCCATGCCTGGCTCTGGGGACTCTGCCTTCAGCAGCAGCTTCCCCCTGGAGCCCGAGGAGCCCGAAGCTGACCAGCACCAGCACTTCACCTACCGGCACACCAGCTACTCCTCAGCCACCTGTGCGTGGGCACCACGGGGTTGTTGTCACCCGGGGGATCTGGGGCGGGAGGTGGGTGGGGGTTCTGTCACCTTCTCCCAGCCCCACAGCCCTTCCCCAGGTGCCAGCCAGGGCAGGGACTTGCTTTGGTTCATGCCAGCGCTCCTCCACAGCCGACTGCGAGACCGACGGCTACCTGAGCTCCTCCGGCTTCCTGGACTCCCCGGACCTGGCCCATCGCAGCTTTGTGGACCCCACCAGCCCTCCACCCAGCCGGCCCGTGCGCTGCTTCCCCACGGTGAGCACGGCCCCGGGGGYTGGGTCGGGGCTCGGGGCAGCCGCGGCACCGGCTCACCCCGTCCTGTCCCTGCAGAGCATCGCGGTGCAGCTCCCCACCGAGCGCCTGCCCCCCGCCAGCGGCTTCTCCTCCCCGGTGGACAGGTGAGGCTGGGGGCTCGGGCAGGSCTGGGCGGGCAGTGTGAGTGTGCTGCTCGGGAACGGCCGTGCTGATGGTCCGGAGCCGGGATTTCCTGCAGCTACACCTCGGACGTGGCATCGGGCATGAGCGACGGCTGCGAGGGGCTCTCGGCCAGCGAGCAGAGCGCCAAGCTGCCGCCCAAGAGAGCCTCGGGCAAGCTGCTGCGGCGCCGAGCCCGCTCCAGGCTGCGCATCACCAACGTGAGTGCCATGGCAGTGCCAGGAGGGTGACAGGAGAGTGCCAGGAGGGTGCCAGGAGGGTTCTCCCGGGCTGAGCCACCTCTGCCGCCCACAGATCTCTGACAAGAGTGACCGAGTGGTGGAATGCCAGCTGCAGACCTACAACAACAAGATGGTGACCTTCAAGTTCGACCTGGACGGGGACAACCCGGAGGAAATCGCAGCAGTCATGGTGAGCACGGGGGCAGGGCGAAGGTGGGCTCTGCCCGGCCGTGCTGGGCTCTGACCGGCCCCTCCACCCTCAGGTCCACAACGAGTTCATCCTCAAGTCGGAGCGGGACAGTTTCGTCAGCCGGATCCGGGACATCATCCACCGTGTGGAGACGCTGCTCCGCAAGGACGGGCGCGGCGGCACCGAGCTGCCCAAGGGCCCCGAGGCCGAGAGTGGTGTGGGCAGCCCCGTGAGTGCCAGCCTGGCCCCGCCAGCGCTGGGGAAGCTGCTGCTGCTGCTGCTGAGCATGGCTTGGGGTGCTGCCTGGCTCCAGGGAGCGCAGGGGAGGGGGCTGGGGTGCAGGGTCCTCCCGTGGTTGTTTGCCCGCTCCTGGGACAAGTCACGGTGCTGTCCTGCCCGGAAGAGTCTCCAGCTCGTGTCACCACAGGTTTTGGGGCCAGGGTGGGGCCCAGCGGGGCTTGGCACAGCCTGGTCAGGGTCTCTGCCCCCGTGCTGGGCTCAGCTCGTCCTTCTCRCAGGTGGACCTGCAGCTGCAGGGGCTCTCGCGCTCCATCTCCTCCTCATCCTCACTCAGTGGTACGTCTGTGTCCCCCTCCTGGTCCTTCCTGTCTCCCCCAAACCCCATGCAGGGCAGGTGACGCTCAAGCCAAGCCCAGAAGGTCTCAGGGGATGTGTCCCACCCTGGCTGAGCCTGGCTGTCACCCCTGTGCCACAGACCTGGGCTGCACCAGTCCCAGCCTCTCTGTGCAGTCCCCTGTCCTGCCATCGCTGAGCCGCTCCCCGTCCGAGACCAGCCTGGCCAGTCCCGTGGAGCCCCTGGCAGCCCCGGTGCCACTGGAGTCACCCACAGGTACCAGAGCTGGCAGAGTGGACACACTCATTGCACTGGGGCTGCTGGCCACTCGCTGGCTGGGGGCTCTGGGGTGCCTGGGCAGGGGTAAAGCCCTCGGGGCTACTCCTGGTGCTTCTCCCTGCAGGCTCAGCGCAGACCTGGCCCCTCATCTCGATGACTCCCTCCTGGCTCACGTCGTCACCAGCATTCCCACTGAGCCCCCCCAGGACCCCGGGGGGGCCTGTCCCCCCAGCCCTGCCCCAAGCTCTGCTGTCCCCACAGCCTCTCCCCACATCCCCTGTCCCCTGTGAGCCCAGCAGTCCCCTAAGCCCCCCTGCGACCAGCACGCCCTTGTCCCCCACTGCCCCCCTCTTGTCCCTGGCCAATGTTTTCTCCCTGGCAGTGATGAGCGTGGCTCAGACCGTCTCCTCCATCGCCAGCTCGGGTGGGCACCTCTACCCATCGCTGCTGCCGCGGCCGCAGAGCCTTGCCCTGGGTGCCCCACGCTTTGTGTACCCTGAYCCCGCCAGCAGGGACAGGCCAGTCCCCCCTGGCAGTGGGATCCCAGAGTCACCAGGAGCTGCTGTCCCCTCTGCCAGGGGGCCCATGTCCCCCCTGCCCCCGGCACCAGCCCCAGTGCACCCCACGGGCAGCGAGGCCA
>NW_026623643.1:323310-326691 GCF_030028575.1 Malurus melanocephalus
AGGTGGAGCTCAGTGCCAGGAGCACTGGGTGGCTGCTGCAGGTGCTGCCCTGGGATGGRACAGGGAGCCTCATGGCTTGTGGARCCACTGGGATGTGGGGAGGGCTGAGTGGGCAGCATATCCCAGAGTAGAGAAGCAGCACGAGGACAGGAGATGTGGATGGATCTGGGCTGGGTCCACTGATGGTGCTTTGGTGCCCGCAGGTGCTGCCCAGTGCCCCCAAGCCCAGCCACTCCCTGATTGTCYTGGAGTCACCAGCCCCCAGCGTGCCCAAGGCCCAGCTCTCACCCATCAGTGAAGGTAACGTGGGCAGGGCCAAGGCTGTGCCAGGGCACCTCAATGCCCCACCAGCCCATGTGCCCTGAACCCCACCAGCTGCTCCTGTCCCAGCAGAAGCCAAGCCCCAGGTCCTGGGCCGTTTCCAGGTGATGCCAACCCGTGACCCGGCGGTGAGCTCTCCGGTGCTGGGCAGCAGTGATGGGGAGCAGCACGGCCTGGAGGCAGCAGTGAGCAGCTCCCCTCCACCCGTGATCCCTGACACGGGCCACAGCTCGAGCAGTGACTCGGATGAGCTGGAGACAGCAGAGCAGGGCCCCAAGGCTGAGGAGGGCTCAGCAGAGGCGGGCACGGTGCCTGTGGCACCAGCAGGGAGTGACCGGGAGGGCCCTGGAGAAGAGAGCACAGAAAACGTGCCCCAGGCCATGCTGAGCCAGGTGTGGCTGAGCTACTCCCGCAGCTTGTCCTACGTGAGCAGCGACGACACCGAGAGCGAGGACGAGGAGATCTGGGAGGAGCTGCAGAACCTGCGGCAGAAGTGAGCAGGGGGTGGGCTGCACCCRGGAGGAAACAGATCTTCCCACCCACTCGGGGTGGCAGTTTGTGTCCCTTCCCTGCTGCCAGCCCCCATCTCCTCCCTCCCCAGGCACTTGGCTGAGGTGCAGCTGCTGCAGAGCGCCCAGAAGAAGGAGATYGAGGAGCTGTACCTGCGCATGGGGAAGCAGCCGCCGCTGGGCATCGTCTCTCCGGCCGCCATGCTGTCCAGCCGCCAGCGCCGCCTCTCCAAGGGCAGCTTCAACCCCTCCCGTCGCAACAGCCTGCAGCGCCTGGAGCTGGGRCAGCCCGCAGGTGCCGGGCCTGGCCCTCCAGGGCACCCGGGATGGGTGGGGGCTGTGGGATGGGGATCCCCGGGCTGGGTGGGGGATCCCTGGAATGGGTGGGGGATCCCTGGGATGAGTGGGGCTGTGGGACGAGGATCCCCGGGCTGGGTGGAGGACCCCCGGGCTGGGTGGAGGATCCCTGGGATGGGTGGGGCTGCGGGACGAGGATCCCCGGGAATGGGTGGGGGCTGCGGGATGGGGATCCCCGGGCTGGGTGGGGGATCCCTGGAATGGGTGGGGGATCCCCAGGCTGGGTGGGGGCTGCAGGACAGGGACCCCTGATCTGGGTGGGGCTACGGATGGGATCCCTGGGCTGGGTGGGGGATCCCCGATCTTGGTGGGGAGTGCGAGATGAGGATCCCCGGGCTGGGTGAGGGATCCCCGGAATGGGTGGGGCTGTGGGATGATGATCCCCAGGCTGGGAGCTGCACAGACCCGCAGCCCCCACTCAGAGCCGCTGTCCCCGCAGGGATCATGCGGCGGAACTCGCTGAGTGGCAGCAGCACCGGCTCACAGGAGCAGCGGCTGAACAAGGGCGTGACCTTCGCCGACGACCTCGGGCGCGTGGTAAGGAGCAGGGGTTGACCCCGCGGCGTTCCCCGCTGATCCCGCGGCGCTCTTGGCTCACGGCTGCTTCTCTTCTCTCCCTAGTAGCTGGCTGGCCAAGAATGATTCCATGAACTACCTCATCCAAGTGCCTGCTGCCCCGGGGTGGGCAGAGCCAGCCCTGGAGAGCCCGGACTCCCTGCTCCCCTTCCCCGCCCTGCAGCAGGGAAGCYGTGGGCTTTGCAGGGGTGGGAGTGCTGGCCTGGTGCAGATCTGTCCCACAGGTACCATCCCACTGTCCCCTGCCCCTCTGCCGGAGGACATGCACCAGGAAATCTCCACCTCTCGTGGCTGTCATGAGCTGAGCCCACCCTGAGGAACCCCCGGCTTGTCCCAGCCCTGACACCACCCCAGCCCTGCACCAGACCCTGCAGAGTGGCTTGAGCTCCGTGTGGCCCTGTCTGCTGGAGCACCAGGAGCAGCGGGATCCGGGAGCACTTTGTTATGAACTGATGTTTGGAAAAAGCATTTTCGTAAACATGGATTGAATACAAACTGGCTSTGTGTGTGTGTCTGTTGGGCAGGATGCGTGGCTGCTTGCCTCACCGCGTGATGATAAAAAGCAAAACAGAGAATCCCTCCTCAGCAGCCCCTCAGAGCGAGGCAAGATCCTCAGCGGGGCTCAGCCCAAAAGATGCTTGACAAACGTCGCTGACGCGGTCTCCAGTGAGAGGATTTATTGTGGGGAGTGGTGGGACCTGCGTGCCCTTGTCCCTCCCATGGGCACGGCCCCGGTAAAGGCCCCAGGGCAGGGTCTGCCCGCGGGGGAGCCCTGCCTGCGGGGAGCCCCGGGGCCTTCTCCTGGCCGACCAGAGCACGGGGCAGGCCCGAAGCCCTCAGGACTCGAGGCCCGTCCTGCCTCGCGAGGGCGGCAGCTCAATCACGGGCCGGGCCGGGCCGGACCGGGCGCTCCCCGCTCAGCTTGCGGCGCCCTCTGCCCGCGCCCGGGCCCGCGCCCGCGCCGCCTCCGCCTCCTGCTCCAGATCRTCCAGGAACCGCTCCTGCGACACCGAGTAGAAGGTGTAACCGTCTGGGGGGTGGGAATTAAGGAAAAGCTGCGGGCGCAGCCCCGGAGCCCCCAGGCCCCACCCTGACCCTGCCCCTGTCCCGGAGGATACAAATACCAAATGTCACCGCGCCGATCCCGAGCGCCAGCAGCACGTTGCGGCTGCGGAGCCGGCGCTGCAGGGCGCGCTGGCGCTGAGCGTACTCCACCTGCGCCATGAGGCGGCGCTGCTCGGGGCTGAGCCCCGGTTCCCGGGCCGGGTCGATCCGCCGCGCGAACGCCGCCTCCTCCCCCGGCGCCGCCATCTTTCCCCGCCTCCTCCGCGCGGCGCCGTGACGCAACATCCGGCGGGGGGCGCTGGCCAATCGGAGGGCTCGAGCGGCGCGCGCCGTCGTGTGGTTGGCTGAGGCCCAGCGCGTGCCCGCCGAGGCATCGGCGCCTGCTGATTGGTGGAGAGGGGGGTCACGTGACCAGAACGGTGCTAAGGCGTCGCCGCGGCGGGAGCKGAGACCGGGCCTGAGCGGGGCCTGAGCCGGGCCTGCCCAAAACCCCGCTCAAAACCCTGCCTGAAACACCCTGCCTAACACCCCGCTCAAAACCCTGGCTAAAACA
>NW_026623643.1:327391-335551 GCF_030028575.1 Malurus melanocephalus
ATCACCCACCCTGGGCCCCTCTTCGCACACCCAGGTGCCATCCCCTCCCCGTGGTGTGTCAGAGCAGCCGGCAGTGAGTGCTGAGCCCTGTCCTGTCCTGTCCTGGTGCTGCTGGAATCCTTGTCATTACACTGACCCCCTAAATGGAGTCTCAGGTGCCACTGGACCCCCGCGCTCGTGACTCAGGCCCCGTGTTCAGTGGGGTTGCTCCTGAAATTATCGAGGACACGCTGATCCACTTGGCCACGGAGAATGAGCAGTACCTGAGTGAGCTGCCGGAGCAGGCTGGGTACTTCAGAGAGACACGGATCGTGGGTGAGACAGCAGCTCCTGGGGTGGGTGACAGCTGTACAATGAGCTTCAGGAGACTAAAATGAGTGATGGCTGTGCTTTTTGCAGAGTTTATATTCCTTTTGTCTGAAAAATGGCACTTGGATCTGTCGACAAGGTACCAGGCAGTGGAGTTACTTGAAAGGTAATAAGAGTCCTAAACACTCAGCAYATTTSCCATTYTCTGATGTGGTTRTATTGCCCATTCCTTGTCCCATTTTGTCCCCCCTCACCCAAATCACACATGGCTAATGTGTGTGTTAAGAGCTTTGTCTCTTCATTCATTTAGTCCAAATTATTAGTTCTATGTTTACTCTTAAGTATATGTGCAATTGCCTTTCTTCCTTTTTCTCAGCAGACAGAACTGAGCAGTTGTGGGTTTTGTAGGTTYATGATCAAGCAGGTAGAACAGATGTGTGAGAGCAGAGGGAACTCTAAAGATCGTGCCCAAGGGCAGGGGAACAGCTGGAGCTCTGTGAGGGATCAGATAGCCAACACCTTTGTCCTGCGCCTCGTGTCGTGCATTCAGCTCGCCAGCAAACTCTCCCTGCACTACAGCGTAAGCCTGTCCTTGCTTTAGCAGTGTGCTTAACTCTGCAGTGTATTCATCTCCCTTAAAAATAGATTTCCTTTTTGAAAGGCAGCAGTGATAATGAAATGCCAAGGATGTCACGTTCCCTTTAGGGCAGTAACGATTTGCCGRGAAATGTTCCCAGTGATGGGGAGAAAAATTGCACAAAAATCTTGGGGTTGTCAAAAATTGTGTTTACAGGGGCTCACACCTGTCTGGGGATGGTTTATTGAGTYGAGGAAAGCTGTGGGAAAGGTCTGAGCAGAATTTCTTGTGCCAGTTCAAAGGACAAATGGGTGAGCTGCAGCCTCGTGCTCAGCAGGAGAGAGGTGATAGCACACTTTGTTCCTACCAAGTGCCTTATTGCCTGGAAGACCTTTTGTTTCTTTTTTCCCTCTTCAGAGAGTGACCAGTGACACAGCTTTAAAATTCCTGCAATCCTTAAAATACTCCTACACTAAGCAGGAGTTGCTGGAGTCAGAGCTTGCTGTTTTAAACACTCTGCACTTCCACATCAATGTGTCAACTCCGCTGACCTACGTGGAATTGCTTCTGGAGGTTCTAGGTGAGAGCATCAGTCAGGGACAAGGGGAAGGAGGTTTTTTAGTAGGGTCATAGAACTGTTGCTGATCTGAACCAAAACATTTCCTATTACAGATTTTTGCACARGCAACTGTTCAGTTTGTCCAGGGCTTCACTTTTCAGATGAGAAGTTTGTCCTTTGTAGAATGTGATGAATGTTGTTGGGACAGCCAGTCATGACTAATTCAGTAAAATATGAAGAGTTTAAAGCCCCCAAAMCTGGTGCAAGGCTGCATTTTCTACAGCCACTCACCATTTTCTTGGCCCAGGTCTGACAACCCGAATTTCAGAGTGAAACTCTCTTGAGGCTGAGGGATTCTATGGCATTCAGAGTTTTCCTCAGAATTCTGTGTCTCCCTTGTGGCACCTAACACTTCAAATTCAATTTAATGACCAAAACGTGGGACTTACAATGTGATTACAGTGTGATCTCTGCCAGGATACAACGGCTGCTTGCTTCCTGTGAAACCCTTGCACCAGCTGTGTGTGCAGCTCCTGGACTTCTGCTACCTGACCAGAGAGACCATCTATGACACTTTGCTGAAGGTTGCCATCGAAAACTCCACACCAAGCAAACTGCAGATGTAAGGGTCTTACSTGACAATGCCTTACAACAACCCTTTGAAATTAAAACCTTAAAAAAAGCTAGTAAATAGTAGCATAATTCCTATTATGCCATTTTGGGGGCATGTTTAAGAAAAAAAAAACCCTAATTTGGGGGGCATTAATTGTTATTTCTTAATACACCAATTCAACCATGCTTCTCCACAGCTGCTTCACAGAAAAGGAAAGTGTTTCACTTGGTTTTCAAAGTCCAGCACTGTCAGCTCCAGCCTGTGGTGTTGGGCTTTGGTTGGTCTGAATAAACCAACATGTCCTGGGCATTGGTAACTACAGCAGCAGATGCTTTTGAGCTATGAAGCAGAATTCTAACCTGAACTTTTCCTTCTGCAGAGCCAAGTTTTTAACAGTGAAGGAAGATTCCATGCTCTTGGCCGTTGGAATCATCAGTACAGGTGTGTTCATCCTGAGCCCCGGGCACTGGGAGCAGGTACAGTGGCTGCTGAACATGTTGGCTCTACGGGAATKCAATGCCAAGGTGGTTTATCTGTTTCAGCACAGCAAGGAAACAGGAGGGGCTGCACTGGGAGTGGCATGGGGAAGGGCCACCTCTGTGTTTTTAGCAGAAATCATGTGGCCTGTGTCAGAGGGGGCAGTTCTGTGTGCAGCTTGTGCTGGTGTGTCCTTGCCTTCAGTGCGTCACAGCCAGAACAAACCCCCCCAGGCAATGTTTTACTGGCAGGTAGAGAAGCAATCTCATGAGACAACTCCTTGTAAAATGTGCCCATGTAGCAGTTCCTTTTGTTAGTCTGTAAATCCATGGCCTTTAGGTATTGTATCTTTTTTTTTTTTTTTCAGACTGTGGAACATTTAAATGCCATCACTGGCATTACTCAACAAAGTATTCTGGAGTTCTCCTATGCTGTGCTGAGCTGTGTAGTTGGCAGCACCACACCCAAACAGCACCACGGGAACTGTGCAACCAAATCTTCCAAGGAGAGAATTCTGCCTCAAAAATAGAACCACCTTGTTGGTCCAGTCTCCAGTCACTGGTGCAGCAGCAGCAGCAGCTGTCACACTGCTGCCAACAGTCAGTCCCTCCTCTGTGACACTGCCCAGGCACCCAGCACAGCTCAGGGTTACCTGTGGTTCTGAGCACCAGGGATTCTGGAACAGCCTGTCAGTCACGTGTTAATTAGCAAAGCTCATCATGATAGGCATCACACTCATGCTCTGAAGGGGGCCCCAACAGCACCATAGTGTTTAGAAATGCCCCAAAAGCTTTAGTGTAAGAGCTGCATCTTTTAAGTTGGGAATCTAAGTTCCCTTTAACCAAAGAGATCCCTCAGAGCAGTCGTGTTTGAAAGGTGCTGCCATGCCTGGTGCTGGGGATTGCTGGGACCAGCTCTCACMCCCACATTACAAATGGGGCTGCACTGTCTCCTCTTGCTGCTTTGCTAAAATCCCTGTCTCAGCTGCCTGTGCTGTTCCCTCTGCCAGCACTTGGACCYCGTTTGCTCTTGCCTTAGCACAGCCAGCCCTGAGCAGCATTTGATGAGGACAGAATTGTGCCAGGGCTGTGACTGTCACCACAGCCCTTTGAGTGCCAGGGGGTTGCCTGTGTGAGGCACTGCTGGCTGAAAACACTTGAAGTGTGGARTATTTTTATTGTTTTCTTTTGCAGCCGGTTCCTGCACAGGACTGCACGAGAGATTACAGGGTTTTAAATAGTATCAAACCTTGTTAAATTCTGTAGCAGGAAGAAGTGCTGCTAGGACTTAGAAAATACTTTATTTCAAACTGCAGTTACTCTTCAATGACCAAGCAGAGTTCTGGG
The DNA here is from genome assembly GCF_030028575.1 of Malurus melanocephalus. Classification (NCBI taxonomy): domain Eukaryota; kingdom Metazoa; phylum Chordata; class Aves; order Passeriformes; family Maluridae; genus Malurus; species Malurus melanocephalus. The sequence continues at coordinate 331,273 of NW_026623643.1, forward strand.
AGTTTTTCAACATTATTTCCCTGTGTTTGTAAGGTTTTGCTTTTCCWGCCTTCTGTTAGCTGTAACAGAGCAGTGTCAAACTCACAGGTTTTCTGAAGGTTGACAATGATTTGCGTGCGTGGCCATAAACTCCAAAAGTACCAGCTTAGCATCCGTTTAATAACTGTGTTTTATTCTGTTCAACTCAACAATACAACTTTGCATATTGCTTTTCTATAAACTACATGTAATAATGGTATTTGAAATAAAGTGTCTTGTGGATTTTTTGGTATCGTAAACATTTTGTACTGGTTAATATTAAAAGACATCTTAATTTGCCTTTCTCTGACACAACGCAGACACTCCACAGCTGCCAGGCCAAGTTCTGACCAGTTACTTGTTATAGAATTGGGATGAGACCCAGGCAAGGCCCCATTTCAGGTTAGTTAACATAAATTTTAGTGCTTTTGTCCATTGCTCTTCAGAGTTAAATTGTGTTTTAATTGAGTAAGAGCCTCCACTGCCACCTGTGTCTTCAATCTTTCCTTTCTCCACGTCCATCCTGTATCACACACGAGGTTTAATTAGTACATTCCTACTGAAAATGTTTAATCTCAGCATGACATTAAGCACCAAATTTTAAATCTGACATTCATACTATCCTGTCAGAATACTTTGTTTTTAAAGAGAATCGAGCAAGCCTCAGGAGTTCACCCAAGGGGCTGGCTTTCAATTTCAATTAAACTAGCAAACACACACCATAAAGAATTCCAGATGGTTTCTGAAAGCCAGGACTGAAACAGCAAGCAGTGCTAGAAGCAGCATACAGGGATTAATTTGACAGTTATGTGGCAACACTCACCTGTAAGGCAAACAAAACCGTGTTTCACCTTTTTCCACTTCCTCTTTAAACTGCTGCACACAGTCCAGGAATGCCACCATGGCATGATCAAATTTATTGTCCCAGAAGAACCTCAAGCCTCCAGAGCAGTACAGGGGGAGCTCCTGGAAAAGAGGTTTGTATCAGGCACCCCAAGCACCTGTTTTTTACATTATTACTGCAGCTTTTTAACCTCGTGTGAAGTTTAAATGTATCATGGGATGCTGAGAAATGGTTTGTGGCACAGAGCGAGTGCCACTGTTTTTGTGCATGTGCCCACCATGTGGRGGTGCATGTTCCCAACTTCCAGCAATCCCAAATCATGCCATCTACCTGCCAATCACCCCAAAGCATGCCATCTGCCTCTGGCCAGATGTGTCATTCAACAGTGCTGTCACTTCGAACACCACTGGCTGGCAGCACCAGTGGCTCCACAGGATGTGGAGTGAGATGTTACATGCTGGAGGAGCTGGGGCAGACCCATATGAACACGGGACTCCATATTCATAGAGACCAAGCTTGTTTCCTGCATCCCCTGCATGACCAGGGCTCAAGATCAATGTCCCATGGTTTGTGTGGGATCTCTTACCTTGGATTTATCCGTGAGGGACTCCAGATACGAGTGGTTGCCATAGGGGACAAGACGRTATCTGAAAAAAAGAGACAGAATTCACAGGCATCCGAGTCTGCATGTCTTTCTCTGGGCTGTCAGTGAAGTGTGTGTGGTATTTSATGTACCTCTGAAACGTCAGGCCCATTTTGTTGGCCAGGGCATGCAGCAGCAGCACRGTCTGCCCCCAGGCAGCGTTGATCTCGTTCCATTCCACAGGAACGCTGGGGAGACGGCCAAGCCTGAAGTTATTTATTGTGCCAAACTGCCCGCTGTGCCTGTGATAAGGAGAATTATAAATAAGTGTGCTGGGCTGGGAACAACTCAGGAACAGCTCCTGGCCTGATAACCAAACAGGGGCTGTGTCCCAACAGCACAGCACACACAGTGCCAGCACACACATGGAGAGTTTGCACCTATTCTTAACAAGCCTCTGTAAATACCAAACACTTGTTCTCTTCCTGTCATAAAAACACAACAAAAACCCCTAGCCAGCCCCTCTAAGCTACCTGCTTTGTGAAGCCAAATGCCAGTGTCACTGCTGGCTGGCACAGGGGTTYCCAGTGTGTTACCAGGGCTGGTGAAAGAACCATTTCCCAGTCCCACGGCCTGGCACACCTTACTCAGCTGCCWCTCCTAGGGRAAGGCATYCATTGCTYTGCTGRGAGGTAACTGTGAGCTGCYTTACACCTTTCCTGTTGAATGCAGTGACTTAAACAGCMTCACRCTGMAGATTYCAARAMAATAKATATSATATTGCAGTGTCTACRTTACCAGATGTGAAAGGTTGCGTTGAACACGTTGGTTTTCTTTAATTTATCCAGCTGCATCTGGGCATAGCGCATTTGGTTGTCCACACTTTTCAGCTCATCATCYAGCTCCAGCTGTTGCCTCTTGAACTCACAGTATTCCTTCTGATACCTTTGAGCAAAAGCAAAAGCAAGAAGCTGAGTGCCAACTTCTGAATCAGTGACAGCTCCATGAGTTGGTTTGATCTGGCCACCTTTTCTTTTGCAAAGAATGAACCACAGGTGTTTGGGCACATTTGCAGGTTTCTGATGGTACAATCTCATTTATCTGCTGCCTCTAACCCCCACCACAAATTCACTCACTGAGCCTCCTCCTGTTCCAGCCGCTCAGCCTCTGCCCTGACTTTCTCAAAGTCCTCAGCCACAATCTTGCGGTTCTTCTCAACATCCTCCAGCTCCTGAATCAGCTGCTCTTCCTCCAGTGCCAGCTCTTTCAGCTCTGTCTGCAGCTTCTCCTTATCATCCTCGTTCATTTGTTCCAGTATCTCCAGACATCTCCTAAAGGAGAACAACAGGATTACCAAAACAGGGATCCTGGTAAGTCCTGCACTGCCACTTCTCTCTGTGCTGATCGTGCTTCGAACCACAGCAGCTCTCTCTTGGGTCATCTCTGGATCACTCACTTGTAGTTCTGGCACTCGTTCTCCGTGATGTTGAGCTGTGTGTCCAGCTGGTCCAGCAGAGTGTCCGTGCATTCCTCACACAGTGGGTGATCCACGTCCGTCTGCCCTGACATGATGTCAAACAGGTCGCCAGTGACCTGGAGGAAGAGCTCACATTAGTGCAAGTGAAACCACAGGCAGCTGCCTACTGCCTTTCAGCAGCTTCAGTTTGCAGAAGTTTCCTTGGCAGGTCAAATATTGGTTAAAATAATCTCTCTTTACCAAACTACTCACCAACCAAACCCCCGGAAGGCAAATACTGTGGGAAACTTTGCAGTTTAGTTTTGCAGAGCATCAAGAAAAACTGATGCTCCATTCCCCAGGATCTGAGTTTACCAGCTCGTGACCCACTTGCCTTCAGTCTCCGGCTGAGGTTTTCCATSGTGCCACCATCCGATGCCTCTCCGATCAGGGTGAAACTGTTGGCGCTTTCTGTTGACATCATTCTTGGAAAAAAATGTTACTCGGATGAGTGCTAAGGGCCGTGGGGAGGCAGATCAAGCACCACACCTGAACCTGGGGCTGGGTCATGGAAAAGGGAGAGCAGGAGGATAGGACAGCGTGTGTTTTGTGGGCTCTGTTGGGTTTGTGCTGACCCACAGCTAAGCAGCAGTGCCCCAAGGACARTGTTCAAACTGCCAAAGAGGGCCACAGGGATCCCGCAAGGGAAACTCCAAGGGGTTACAGTGATCCCTGTATGGGGGGAGCTTTCTCAGGTTCCGAGCTGCGGCGGCCGTACCTGGCGGGCGGGATGAACCTCCTGGATACGCCATCCTGCCGGTTCTCCGCGAAGGCTTCCTGAGGGCAAGGAACCATCGTTACCGGCAGCCCCCGGGGAGCTGCTGCTGCTCCCCACCGCAGCCGGTCTCACCGCACCTCCGTCAGGGCGCTGTCCTCTTCGTGCAGGTCCCCGGGCCTGGCAGGGGGGGCGGTCACCAGCGGAGCTGTGAGGGAGAAGGCGTCAGCCGGGCCCAGGCCTGGGCCCACACCCCAGCGCCGTCCCCCCCAGCCCGCCGCGCCCCGSTACCGGTGAGCTCCTGGATAGTGAGGCGGTCAAGCACTTTGAAGGAGGTGTCGAGCTTGAGCGGCTGGCAGCAGCGCTGGCACACGAAGCTGACGTGCGCGGTGCCGCTGCCCGACCGCGCTCCCTCCATCGCGCCGCCCGAGCGCTCCCCGCCATCGCCGCGCGCCGGACGTGACGCAGCAGCTGGGGCGCGGTCCTGGCAGGGGTGCGCGGTGCCGCCCGCGCCATTTTGTGCGTCCCCGCCCAGCCCCGGGCGAGCGGCTTTGGAGCGGACAGGACCCGGCGGCGCGTGCGCGTGCGCGTGGGGGGGGGGGG
>NW_026623643.1:335871-339397 GCF_030028575.1 Malurus melanocephalus
CTGAGCTGGGCTGGCGCCGGCCCGGGGCGGGGCGGGCTTGGGGCCGCCCCGCGGTGCCTCCCGGCCGTTCCACCCCGGCCGCCGAGCGCAGCCCGCCCGCTCCGAGCAGCCCCCAGTGTCTCCACCCCCGCGGGAGCGGGGATGCGGCCGGCGCCGTGCTGTGGCCGCCCCCGAGCGGAGCGTGGCCGCCGGCCCCGGGCGGCCCGGTGGATCTTCCACCGCGGCGGGAGCCACGCGGTTTCCAGTTCCCCGCAGCGCCCGCAGTCCGGGCCGGGAGGACGGAGCCGCTCCCGGGGTCCCCGGGCAGCTCCCGCTCGGTATTCGCAGGCTCCTCCCGTTCCYCCGCGTTTCCCGGGAGAGCGGGAGCTGTGCTGGGAGGGTCATGGCCGGGAGGGCGCGGTCTCCCCGGGCTCCGCTGTTCGACAGCGATCCTGACCTGTCCCTGTTTCATTCTGCAGGTTGACTCCTTCAGGGAGCGGATTACGAGTGAGGTAAGTGTCACAGCTCGAGAAGGAAAGCGGTTTCTTTGCCATTATYTTCCCGACAGACTCGATTGCGGGTTGAGCCTGTCCTGGATGTTTAGCAACACSCAGAGCATCAGTCACCCATTGCAGTGAGGCTCTTGGTTCTCACCTGGGTGTAGTGTGCTTTTGGCAGCAGGAGGAACTTGGGTTCTCCCCGTTTCCTGCTTACAGACAGATGATTTCTCTGGTGTTCCTGCTGCTAGTGGGAGCCTCATGGCCTTGTTTCACATCACTGTTCTTTCTYCCTCAGGCTGAAGACCTCGTAGCGAACTTTTTTCCAAAGAAGCTGTTAGAACTCGATGGATTCCTTAAGGTAGGGTGTGCTTTGTTCTCTGCATTCTTTTCCATTTTCAGGTACGCTTTATGAGTGGCGTGGCAGGTCTGCTTACAGATGTTTTCTGTGCATTTTGCCTTGTTGCAGAAACACAAGGCAGCAGCTGGAGGCACATGTGCACTGTTGGCTCTGGAGGGGTGCCTTTTCCAGTTTGCTTTGTGTGATCCCTCACATTTGTCTTTCCATATTCCCCAGTGGGCTGTCCCTGGCAGTGCTGGGGTCTCACAGGGACCCRATGCTCCCTTTTAGGGGGTCACAGCCAATTGCTAGACCTAGTTTTCATTCATTCCAATTTTACAGTTGGATAAGAGAGAGGTCTGAATTTTTTGTCTTCTCGTTGTGTTTGGTGTAGCAGACTGTGTTAATTCATACTAAAATAACAAATCTGCTTCATTTTCTAGGAACCCATCCTGAATATTCATGATCTTACTCAGATCCATTCAGACATGAACCTCCCAGTGCCTGACCCAATTCTTCTCACCAACAGCCATGATGGACTGGATGGGGTAAGGTTACTCCTCTTGGCTAWGATCCCAGCTTCCATTAAAACTGCATGGTTTGCTCTGTGCTGGACTAGGATATTCTTATTTAATAACAGACCTTGCCCCAGAGGCTTTTAGAGATTGATCTCTYGAGCCTGGGAAGTCTGCTGGAGGTAACACTGCTCTGCAGTCCTTCTTTGGCTTTAAGGAAGAATGCTTAGAAACTAGGAACATGGCAGGGCTCTCAGTTTTTCCTTATTTCCTTTGCAACGCTTTTACAGCTTACGACTAGTTTGTGAGTAAAACATTTTGTATATTTTAGCCAAATATGAAAAAGAGGAAGCTGGAAGACCAYGAAGAGACCTTTCAGGGTAAGAATCCCCAAGTCCCTTGTATTGCTGCCTGCCCCCTGAACTGCTGCACTGAGCCTTGGGGATGCAAATTGTGTGAGCCCCACTTGCCCTGCCCTGACAGCAGCTGCTGCTCATACAGGCCAGAGCCYGACCTACAGATGTCTGGATGTGGAGGAGTGAGGTTCCAGCTCTTGGAAGCATAATTAGTACTTCTCTGATAGACATAAGTAGTACTTGGCTTGGACTTGGCCTGCAGACAGAGGCAGCTGATCTCCTGGTGACTCTGTGCTGTTCCTCTCTTTGTCTGGATGAAAATTCCAGGCTTTGGATTAAGCTGAGACAGAAACATCTTGCACGTGTGCACCAGGAAAACCCTTTGTGCTCGAGCTCTTCAGTCTCATCCTGCTGTGTCTTTTCTCTTTTCCTTCCCTYGTGGTAACTGCTGTTATCCCATGTCCCATTTCCCCTTCCCTACAGGTAGCCATAGCCTGGCTCAGTCCCTTTCTGGCCTTGGTGGGAGATGAGGCTCGGGTGACCCCTCGGTCCAGCCCCGCTGTGGCCATTCCCACGAGTCACTAATCCCTAGGGCTTTGTCTCTGCCACAGGTACCAAAGTKTTTGTGATGCCCAATGGGATGCTGAAGAGCAACCAGCAGCTGGTGGACATCATWGAGAAAGTGAAACCAGAAATCAGGCTCCTCATTGAGAAGTGCAATACGGTGGGTGTGAGTCTGGAGTAAGGGGAGGCAGCAGGGTGKTTTTACACCTGGGGAGGTGAAGCTGTGAAAGGAGCAGGTCCCCCTATGCTGTAGATGAGGAAAAGAAGGATTTTGCCCTGTCTGTTCGCCTGGGAGGCAGGTGAAACCCTCTGGCAGCTCTGTTGTTCACCTGAAGGAGGATGTCTGTCATCAGACTCTGCTTTGCCCTTTTGCACAGACACAGACTCCTGCCAAAASCTCCTGTGGCATGGGGAGGAAAGCTTCCCATGGGAAGCTGGGCCTGTGCTGGCCTGCATGGCATCCCAGCCACGTGGGAAGTGATCTTGGGAGTGTTATAGGTGCATAAGGGACCTGCTGCAGTTTATCATGAGCTCTGTGGCAAAGGCAGGTCCTGGGAGGCTTTTACTGACATTACTGAGAGAAGTCATGATGTAAATGTGGGCATTGGTCAGTAATGTGATCTCTTCTCTGCAGGTCAAAATGTGGGTGCAGCTTCTCATTCCCAGGATAGAGGATGGGAACAACTTTGGTGTTTCTATTCAGGTAAGGCATTGCTCTGTGCTCCAGGGATCTGGGTCTCTGGGGCTCCTGAATCTTTCAGTTTGTGGTGTCCAGCAGCTGCAGTCATGGGGTTAGCTTGGATTTTAGAACCCAAACCTGAGCTTGATGGGGTGCTGCTGAGACATTGTTTTCTGGGCCCTGAAGGCCAACTGCAACCTCCTGGAGCTAACAGCTTCTTTATCTTCCCTGCAGGAAGAAACAGTTGCTGAGCTTCGAACTGTGGAGAGCGAGGCAGCATCTTACCTGGACCAGATTTCTAGGTAGGCATGCAAGAACTGATTTCTTTATGGGGATTCCCTTGGAAGGGTTTGGGAAAGGTCCTCCAGCTGTTGTTACAGGGCAGCTTGGACCTGAAAATTATCCTGGTGCTGTTTATCTGAGCTCCAGTCTCTCCATTTTCCTGCCAGATACTATATCACAAGAGCAAAGTTGGTTTCCAAAATAGCCAAGTACCCTCATGTGGTAAGTGACCGGGGACTTGGAGATTTACATGTTCATGCTGCTGCTTCTGGGGGCTCTTTGAGCTGCTTTGTCACTGTCCTTTTTGAGCTGAG
>NW_026623643.1:340355-342302 GCF_030028575.1 Malurus melanocephalus
TGTCTGCTCTCCACAGGAGGACTATCGCCGCACCGTGACGGAGATCGACGAGAAGGAGTACATTAGTCTGCGCCTCATCATTTCAGAGCTGAGAAATCAATATGTAAGTGCAAACACAGGGCTCACACTGGCTCCTTGTGCAGCAGTGGACAGCCCTTGTGATCCTGTTGCTGCTCTTCTTTTGTTTTCCCCTGAACATGTCCACTCCTGGCAGGCAGCCTGCCTGCTTCCCACTTCAGCTGAAGAAAGGCAAGCCAGCTGTTGCATCTCCATCATCCTCTAGAGATGCAGATGTTTCCAACATTGTTCACAGGGGCCTAGCACAAAACATTTTTGTGCCCTCTGTGGGAATCTAAGCTGTTCATACAACCCATCCTAGAATTTCTGAATAAATGTTTTTGGTATTACCAAAGGTAAATCTTTACCTTAACCAGGTGTGTTGGTTGCACACAAAGGTTGAGGGTGGTGCCAAGGGGAGTGGTGCTGCTGTGGTAACCAGTGCTTATGGTGAAAGTATTTCCTGTCTGAGTCCTGTTCTTCCTTTTTGCAGGTCACTTTGCATGACATGATCCTTAAAAACATTGAGAAGATCAAGAGGCCTCGGAGCAGCAATGCTGAGACCCTCTATTAAGTGTCAACGTTTGAAATTGAGAACTGTTCAGTCAACTAAAGACCGTCATTGCCTTGGTTTGTTACGTGACTATCGAGATGGGAAACTGGCTGGAAATAGTATTGCATTCTTAGTTAAACTCTAAAGAAATTCTTGCCTAGTTTTGTGATTGGTTTTGTTCAGGTCTCAGGAGCTCTCCCTCTCCCTCTAGTCACTGGTAGTAGAGGCCATGCTGCACTGGACACCCCAGAGGCCGCTGCAGCCAGGCAGGGACATTCCTTCATGCCTTGCTTCCTACCTGAGTGGGAACAACACAAYAGACCAAGCCCTTGTCCTGTCCCATCTCTTGTCTGGTGGCTGCACTGGGGTCTCTGGGAATGGGGCAGACAGCCCAGCACTGGGGCAGKCCTGATGGTGCCACAGCAGGAAAGCTCTGTCCCCGCTGCTGGCTGTGGCCAGGCCCCTCTGCCACCAGCTCTGCACTGACCAGGAACCCTGCCCCTTGGCAGCTGTGCTCTGGTGCCACTGAGCCATCTGCACTCCCTTTCAGGCTCTCTCCTAGCTCAGCAGAGCCTGCCCCACAGGTCTCTGCCTCACCAGTTCTGTCTGAATTGGTGCAGAGCCTGAGGCAAATGCTTGGAACCAGAGCTGGTGCTGTCCTGGCTGTCGTGAGCTCAGGTGGCTTCTGCTCCTCTGCCATTTGACTAGAGCCACTTTCTTGGCTGAAACCAACGTTTCACATACATCCCARCTGCCCCTTCAGCATGAGCTGCTTTTGCCTGGGCTGAGGGAAAGGAGGGGCTGAAGATCTGATGCTAAAGTCCTAAAATCTCCACGTGCAATCAGACTGAGCCCCTCCTGTCCCTGGCAGTGCTCCCTGGTGCCTGGGCAGAGCAGGCTGGCTGCCACAGCTGGTGCTTGACGGTGAGGGTGGCTGATGCCCACCTGGTACCTTGCAGACCTTGCAGTCCTTCCCCTGCAAAGGGCACACTCCGGTGCCTCGTGACTCCTCTTGAGCTGCCAGAACATTTCGTGGTCCATTACAAACCCCTTTTGGAAATGACTGGTTGTATTGCGTCAGTTTTTTGTGTGTGGCAAGTTGGCCCATAACGCTGCAGGCTTCAAAATTTTCTTATTTATAGTATTTCTACTTAAGTCCCCTAATCAGGGAACGTTAAATCATTTGTTTCAGGAACCTCGCTGTTTCCCAGGTCTCGCTGTTACACCTGTATATTCTTATTGTGCAGTAGCCTTAAGAGTTGTGTTAATCTCATTGTAACAACAGTGACAAATGGAATGAATTTTCTTCCCTTTTTTTTTTTTTTTTTTTTTTTTTT
>NW_026623643.1:342323-348848 GCF_030028575.1 Malurus melanocephalus
TTTTTTTTTTCTGCTTCCACATCTAAGAGCCATGTTGTCTCTTGCTGGTTTCCCAGGGATTTGCCCAGAGTGTGGCGGGCTGCTGGCCCTTGCTATAGACTCTTCTGTTGTTGTTTGTAGTAAGTCAACTCTTAGTCTTCCCGCTAATAAATATTCAGTAACAAACCAACTGCGYTGAGCTGCTGTCTGGGAGCAGCACTTCCCCTTGTGTTTCTTTGTATTGATTCCTTTTCGTTTGTTCAGCTTTCTTTGCCAGATGAACGTATGTAAACTTTTACCATGTCGAGAAATTAAAATGAGGTACTTGGAATTCTTTCAAGGCAGCCCCCTGTGTGTGATGCTGGGCTCTTAGGCCRTGCAGTTTTAGTGTCCTGTTCTGGTTCTGCTTTTCTTACATTCAGTTGCTCCTTCTGTGCATTCTCCTAATTCCCCTTTCTGACTCTGTTATAAGTCTGCTTTGTAGGTTGTTTCTGTTCCTTCAGCATGCCTCACATTGGGCCTGTAGATTTGGGTTTGATGGAATTTGTCCCATCTCAGCCCARTGTGGGATTTGGGCCATCCCAGTTCAAACTGACCTGGGGATTGTGCATGGTGTTACTCTGAGCCTGCAGTTGCCCCAGTGTTTCTCTACCAGGCAGGTCTTGTGGGCAGGTGTCTCTTGGCTGTCGTGGATGCAGCAGCCAGTGTCTCTGTGGGGCTCACAGTCTGCTGCTCCTGGCTGTTGGTGTGTGTGGTACCCAAGGAGAGGCATTTGCCCTGCTCTTCCCAGCCACAGTGCCCTCTGCTCTTTGGGGATCATCCTATTCCTGCCTTCCCTCCATACTGAGACAGAGACCTCTCGAGGGGCACTCGAGGCTTTCCTGGGTGTCTGCCCCAGCTGCAGCCCCTCTGAGCCACTCCAGGGCTCATTGCCTGCTCGGGGCTGTGCCTGTCCTGGTGGCTGTGCTGCTGAGCAGGGTGTGGGAGCTCCTGGCTGCCCAGGAACAGGAGCAGCCCCTTGTGCWGGAAGGTTCCTGCGGTGTGGGAAAGCCCTGCAGGTGCCTGACCCCTGAGCTGCAAACAGCCAAGGCAGCTGGAGCAGAGCCCAAGGGAAGGACTTGCTGGCAGCTCTTGGTGTGGTGCAGCTCGAGGGGCTCCTTCTCAGCACAGCCAAAAAAAATGAACACTGCCAGCAGTGCCGTGGGAGGAGGGAGCATCCAGGACAATTGTCTTGGCAGGTGCTGGCAGGGAGTGGGGTTCATCCATGGGAGCAGGGTTTGTTTGTGATCCCAATGAATTTGGGAGCAGTCACAGTGTGCAGTCAGGGCTCTGTGGTCCTTGAGACATCCCAGCTTCTGTGCAGGGAGGAGAATAAAGGCTCAGCAGTTGTGTGCAGCCACAGCACAGCTGGCGTGGAGGAAGGGTCAGGCAGGTTCCACTGCTGTGCTTTGCATAAGCTGCCCTGTGAGGTGAGGCACTGGGAGTGGGAGCTTTCTAAAGTCTGAGCTCTGCTTTGGGGCTTGCTGAAGCCTTGCCACTGTCAGGAGCATTGGCAGGGGTTGTCTGTGCTGTGCCCTTCCCCAGCTGTTGCAGTTGCTGTCTCTGAGTTTCCCCTAAGCCAAAAGCTGTGTCTGGTTTGGGTTTCAGTAAATTTTAGATTCTATTTTTTGCCACCTCTACCTTTCTGCGTGCGTGAAAAACAGCACTCCCCTCTCCCGTGCTTTGGGGAATGTGGGCAACTTAGCAAAYAGAAGATGTGCTGATGGGCAGTACCTAAAATGAACCGTGTAGCCAAAATAAAACATGGGTAGGATGTGAATTCTTCATATGGGATGTGGGTCAGTGACGGGCTGGTCACTCTGGGGAGCTGGCATGTGGGAAGCAGTACGTGCGCTGAGCAGGTCATAAACAAATTATGCTGTTAGGCAGACGTGCAATTTCTTTAATTCTAGGTTAGCTTTAAGCTGTTGCAGGCTTCTTTTGGAGAGGGTACACGAGCAATTCCCTGGTGTGTGCAGCCCCTGAAGATCCCTCATTGCTTTTATCAGTCAATTATTGACACAGGTTCTGGCTCTMCAGACTCAGTTAATTACTCTGCTTCCTGAAATTCCTGCTGCAAGGTGAAGGTGCATTTAGGGCTGTTTTATTTACTCTGAAACAGARCTCTAAACCAGAGCTTGGAAAGTCCAGCAGAAACAGACAGTACTAAAAAAATCTGGTRTCAGACACGGCCTCCATGGCACAGGCTCTGCAGTGGGGCAGGGGCAGTGCAGAAAGCTGCCATCCTTTGTCCAGCAGCTCTGGGGTGTGTGCTGTGCTTGCTATGTCGTGGGGTTGTCAGCACAGATTAGGGTTTCTCTTTCTTTCCAAGCCCCCAACATGCAGAGAACCGGGAGCGTTCCCACACTCTATTTTCGGATCTCTCCCAGCCCAGCTGCAGGCTCGAGTTGTGATTTGTGGGGCAGGAAGGCCTGTGGAGTTCTCTTAAACTACTGCTGTGCTGCTTGGAAAAGGCCCTTCTGTAATTGYAGCCTGTGCCGTGGCTTTGAGGGAYGAGGGATACAAACCCAAGAGGCGAAATCAAACATGAATTATCTGCTCTTTGTGTACTCTTYAAAGGAAAGGTCCACGTGAGCTTTGTGGAGCACCTGAGGAGGTTCTGCTGCAGTTTCACCTTGGTTGTGCCAAGCAGAGCCCTTTATCTGTTCCTGTGAGGTGGGAGGTTCATCCTGGCTGTGTCCCAAACCTGAACCAGGGGAGCAGTGCTCCTGCTCTGTGCTCCRAGTGAAACAGRACCTGGTACCAAAAGGGAATTTTTYTTTCAAGCCTAACCCCAGGTAATCCTCAAAACCTCGCTGTTTCATGGATTGAAAAACTGACTTGGAAAGCAGCGCTGCTTTGCCTCATTTGGGGTCACTCAGAGGTGTTTGATCCTGTGAGCCCATGSGAGCAGGTTCATCTGGAAGCTGTGGCTGCAGTGTCCTGTACAGCCACATCTCTGTCCTTTCCTGTCCYGTCCCTGCCCGTTGTTGTGTCAGAGCCCCTTTGCCAGCACCCTGACCTCATGAAGCTGCTGCTGTGGCTCTGAGGCTCTCCTGGAGCTGCTTGTGCTGGCACAGAGAGTGTGTCCCTGGCCTCACAGCTGCCCTGAGGAAGGCTGAGGCTGCCAGTGGTGGTGAGGATAATGGAGCGTGTCCTACAGCAACGTGGCCYTCTGCCTTCCAGCCTGCTGTCTGAGCACCACAGAGGGGCTGAGCCCCAGCAGGATCTGCCACAGAGCAAGAACCAGAGGCTGGTGGGTGCTGTGGGCACTTTCCTCACCCATCAGGAAACCCTYGAGGGTGAGGTGAGGTGAGGCTGGCAGCAGGAGTGGAAACACTGGGTTGAATCTCCAGCCCTGGTTCTCTTGGATGCCTTCTCCTACTCAGCACCAGCTGCAGGACCGGAGCCAAGGTGGTGTGTCTTGCCTACCCCGAGCATCTGCTGCGTGGCAGGATGGAGCACCGAGCCCTGCTGGCTGCCTGGTGCTGCCCATGCCTTTGAGCAGCGCTGTGAGGACAGCAGGGGCTGTTTTTGGGGTGGCAGAGGGCAGCTGTGGCACTGTGGCCTGGCAGCACCCATAGCAGGCACTGCTGCCCGGTGCAGGTCATCCAGGGTCATTCTGTCCTTTTGGAATCTGCACCTCAGCTCATCTGTGAGTTGAAGGGAAAGACAAAGGCTTCAGGATCCTGTGGCAGTGCAGTGCTGGGGATTAATTGGCTCAGAGCTGTTCTGAAGTGCAAACGAAGAGCTGATTGTTCACAGTGTTGGGGGCTGATTCTCATCCCAAAATTCACCCCCATGCTTGCCGAAGTTTTTCTACCTCTGCAGAGAAGGATGTGTTTCCAGCAAAGGCTTCCATGTGAAAAAAATAAAATAAAAAGTAACTGCAAGCATGGAATGGTGCTGCCAGAGAGAATGTTTACAAGGAAGGAGCCTGATAAACAAGGAAAATCGGTGAGTTGTAAAGAGGTGAAATTGTACAGTGTGGCAACAACTCCCAGTTTGTCAGAGCCTTACAGTGGTCACAGGCACCTCAGGCTGAGTGCAGAGGATCTCCGTTTTTACAGGCAGCCTCAGGAAGCCGGGCTGGACTGAAAAAGTAACGGAATTATGTGGAACTTGTCTGAGTCACTGACCCTACATCTCCWCAAGTTCTTTCAGGGCACTGCCGTGAAGGAGGACAGAAGAGGCTGCAGCTCAGAGAGGAGATCTGCCCTTTCTGGTCACCGAGGGTTGCAGATCTCCTCCCCTAGCCTCTCCCAGTCTTTTGTACTTTCTCTGCTAATCCATCCAGTGCAGCATACACTGACAGAGGCAGGAGCTGGAAAGCCTGCTCTGAAAACCTCTGAATGCTGCTGGACCAGCTGCAGCAACATGAACATGAAAACGGTGCTCATCCTCCTCGGTCTGGCCTTAGCCACAATATTCGCCCTGGTSTGCGTGTTGCTGACCAGAGGAARGASCCCCAGCCCGTGCCAGCAGCTGCCCCCRGAGCAGGAGGACACRGAGGATGGCCAGAGCCTGGTGTTTGCTGACCTGAGCCCYGAGGAGATGTCCCAGGTGGTTCGGTACCTGCAGGGCAGCCTCGGGGTGCCGCTGGTGGACGCCTCTCGCGCCAAACCCTCGGACAACTGCATCGCCTCGCTGGATCTGCAGGTGCCCGCCAAGGCRGAGGCGCTGCGGTTCCTGGACGGTGGAGGGGCTCGTCCCCCYCGAGAGGCCCTGGCCGTGCTGTACTTTGGGAAGCAGCCCGAGCCCAACATCACCGAGTACGTGGTGGGGCCGCTGCCGGTGCCGGCGTACCACCGGGACGTGACGGTGCACAAGTACGGCGGGAAGGTGCCCTACCACCGCAGACCGACGCTGGCTGTCGAGTACAAGCAGCTTGGAGTGTTTTTAAAAAGCCAGGTGTTCCCTTCAGCTCCAGCATTCATGCAGCAGGTGATGGAGTACGATGGAGCCAACCTCGCGGTGATGACAGCCGCTCCCCGTGGGTTCCAGTCCGGGGATCGCATCACCTGGTTCGTGCTGTTTCAGAACGTCAGCGGGTTCTTCGTGCACCCGATGGGGCTGGAGGTGCTGGTGGACCACAGCAGCCTGGACATGTCGCAGTGGGCAGTGAGCAGGGTGTTCTACAACGGGCAGTACTACAGGGACATGGCCCAGCTGGAGAGCGCCTACGTGCAGGGCCGTGTCAGCGTGGAGAAGGTGAGGAAGGCGCCGTGGGACGGGGATTTCTCCTCCATGAAGCCTCGGGCACCATCRGCCGCGCTGTTCCCGCTGCAGTACGAGCCGCAGGGTCCCCGCTACAGCGTCAGGAACAACCGGGTGCTGTTCCAGGGCTGGAGCTTCTCCTTTGGGATGAGCGTGAGCACGGGCCTGCGGCTGTTTGACGTCCGGCACAAGGGGGAGAGGATTGCCTACGAGATCAGCGTGCAAGAGGCGCTGTCTGTGTACGGCTCCAACTGCCCCGGAGGGATGTCCACGCGCTACATGGACAACAGCTTCGGCCTGGGGCGCTACACCTCGCCCCTGGTGCGAGGGGTGGACTGTCCATACCTGGCCACCTACGTGGACACMCACTCATTGTCACAGAGCCTGAGGCCCAGGAAGAGGAAAGCTTCTCTCTGCATCTTTGAGCAGAACCTGGGCTCCCCTCTGAGGCGCCACTACTCCAACCTGCAGTCGCTCTATTACGGGGGTTTGGTCAACTCCGCTCTGGTCATTCGCTCCATCGCCACTGTGGGCAACTATGACTACGTGTGGGACTTCATCTTCTACCAGAACGGGGCCCTGGAGGGCAAGGTGCAGGCCACRGGCTACCCCAGCTCCTCCTTTCTTCAYGGGGATGGCCTGAGATAYGGCAATAGGCTTTGGGAGCACACGCTGGGCACGATACACACCCATTTTATCAACTATAAAGTGGACTTGGAYGTGGGAGGTAGGTCTGGCTCTTCTTTTCACGCCTGCTGTTGTGCTGATAAACCCCAGAGCTTTGAGGTTTGCCMCTTTGTCCATACAGTCCCTAATAACTGACATCAGAGCTCCGCTCCTTTATTCTCCTAACCTCTTCTTTCATTGCAAAATTATTTTTGGGTATATGAAACAGCCTGTCGAGGTCACTGAGTGGAAAGCAGTGGGAATTTCTGGGAGCTCTGTGTTCAGCTCAGGGGAAAGTATGAAAGGTAGCAGCTGAAAAATGTTTGTGTTTCCTTGAGGCCTCCCGTCTGGCACRGCGTGTGTTGCCATAGGCACGGGCGGGCAGACAGGGAGTTGGCCCCGTCTGAGCAGCACAGGCAGTGTGAGCCCGCTGTCCCAGCTCCTGCTGCTGCTCCTGGTGCTCCTTCTCCCTCGGGAAAACCCTCTGAGTGTCCCTCTGCCCCATGGAAACCCTCTGAGTGTCCCTCTGCCCCATGGAAAACCTTCTTGCTGCCCCATGGAAAACCCTCTGAGTGTCCCATGCCCCATGGAAAACCCTCTGAGTGTCCCTCTGCCCCATGGAAA
>NW_026623643.1:348989-350067 GCF_030028575.1 Malurus melanocephalus
CACTGCCCCATGGAAAACCTTCTTGCTGCCCCATGGAAAACCTTCTTGCTGCCCCATGGAAAGCTCTCTGAGTGTCCCTCTGCCCCATGGAAAACGCTCTGAGTGTCCCTCTGCCCCATGGAAAACCCTCTTGAGTGTCTCACTGCCCCATGGAAAATCTCTGAGTGTCTCACTGCCCCATGGAAAATCTCTGAGGGTCTCACTGCCCCATGGAAAACCCTCTGAGTGTCCCACTGCCCCATGGAAAACCTTCTGAGTGTCCCTCTGCCCCATGGAAAACCCTCTGAGTGTCCCACTGCCCCATGGAAAACCCTCTGAGTGTCTCTGTGCCCCATGGAAAACCCTCTTGCTGCCCCATGGAAAACCCTCTGAGTGTCCCACTGCCCCATGGAAAAGCCTCTGAGTGTCCCTCTGCCCCATGGAAAACCCTCTGAGTGTCTCACTGCCCCATGGAAAACCCTCTGAGTGTCTCACTGCCCCATGGAAAATCCTCTGAATGTCTCTCTGCCCCATGGAAAATCCTCTGAGTGTCCCTCTGCCCCATGGAAAACCCTCTGAGTGTCCCACTGCCCCATGGAAAACCCTCTGAGTGTCTCACTGCCCCATGGAAAACCCTCTGAGTGTCCCTCTGCCCCATGGAAAACCCTCTGAGTGTCCCTCTGCCCCATGGAAAATCCTCTGAGTGTCCCATGCCCCATGGAAAACCCTCTGAGTGTCCCACTGCCCCATGGAAAACCCTCTGAGTGTCTCACTGCCCCATGGAAAACCCTCTGAGTGTCCCGCTGCCCCATGGAAACCCTTTGAGTGTCCCATTGCCCCATGGAAAACCCTCTGAGTGTCCCTCTGTCCCATAGAAAACCCTCTGAGTGTCCCTCTGTCCCATAGAAAACCCTCTGAGTGTCTCACTGCCCTATGGAAAGCTCTCTGAGTGTCTCACCGCCCCATGGAAAATCCTCTGTCCCACTGCCCCATGGAAAACCTTCTTGCTGCCCCATGGAAAACCCTCTGAGTGTCCCATTGCCCCATGGAAAACCCTCTGAGTGTCCCTCTGCCCCATGGAAAACCCTCTGAGTGTCCC
>NW_026623643.1:350146-361377 GCF_030028575.1 Malurus melanocephalus
CTGCCCCATGGAAAACCCTCTGAGTATCCCGCTGCCCCATGGAAAACCCTCTGAGTGTCCCTCTGCCCCATGGAAAACCTTCTTGCTGCCCCATRGAAAACCCTCTGAGTGTCCCTCTGTCCCATAGAAAACCCTCTGAGTTTCCCTCTGCCCCATGGAAAACCCTCTGAGTGTCCCTCTGCCCCATGGAAACACTCTGAGTGTCCCTCTGCCCCATGGAAAACTCTCTGAGTGTCTCGCTGCCCCATGGAAAACCCTCTGAGTGTCCCACTGCCCCATGGAAACCCTCTTAGTGTCTTGCTGCCCCATGGAAAACCCTCTGAGTGTCCCTCTGCCCCATGGAAAACCCTCTTGAGCATCTCACTGCCCCATGGAAACACTCTGAGTGTCCCTCTGCCCCATGGAAAACCTTCTTGCTGCCCCATGGAAAACCCTCTGAGTGTCTCACTGCCCCATGGAAAACCCTCAGAATGTCTCACTGCCCCATGGAAAACCCTCTGAGTGTCTCACTGCCCCACACAAAGCAGGGCAGCTGTGCTGCTGCAGCTCTACCCCTTTCTTCTCTCAAGGAAATACTCGAGCATTTCATCCCAATTCTCAGTCTGTGGCTGCCCAGCACATTCCCCTGCTCCAATGCTGTCCCAACCCATGCCTGCCCAGGGTTATTTGAGGCCAGGAGCCCCTGGAAGTGCAGGGATGCTCAGCCTCAGGGGCATATTTGCTTCCCCCAGAGGGTTTTTCCAGCAGTCCGGGGACAGTGGTGACAACAGGCGGCGTCTGTGACTGGAAACGCTTCTGTGAAAGGGAAAATGTTTTACATCTGCACGGGACCAAAGAGGTCGCTGGTGGGCAGCGGCTGCATCTGAACCAGCCCGAGGAGAAAGGCAGCCCCAGGGATCTCTGCTGCCTCCTGGATGGTGGGAAGTCACCTCAGGAGGGTGTTGGTGGAGCTGCAGCTGACTCCAGAGCAAGCATTCTGTCCCAGCACATCCTCCTGTGTATTAAATGTTTGTGTGGCCTGGAAAGGTGCTGCTGCTGTTCAGTTAGAGTCAAAATCAGGGGCTGATATTGGTTCTTCCTGTAAGCAAGGCTTGAGAATGTGCTAAAATACAGTTCCTGTGTGGTGGCAAGGTCCTTTTCTGTGACAAGGTGCAGGCCACAGGGTACCTGAGCTCCTTTCTTCATGGGAATGGCCTGAGATATGGCAATAGGCTTTGGGAGCACACACTGGGTATGATACACACCCATTTTATCAATTATAAGGTGGACTTGGACATGGGAGGCAGGTCTGRCTCTTGTCTCTCCTTTTTGCACTCACCAGGAGCTTTTAGACTCACAAAACCTGCATTTTTTTGGTGGTTATACAGATTTTTCTTTCCACTTTTGGGGCAGGGTTGGTGGCAAAACCGCAGGAACAGGGAAGAGGCAGATGAAATCAGACTGTCACTGTTAACATTGGCAGGGGAGGTGTGGGGTTAGGAGTTTTGTTCATGTGAGAAAAAGAAAGTGAATTTGCTCAGTGGTGTTGGCTGTGCATGGATCCTCTTCTGTAGGGCTCAAACCTTCACTGGTGGTTAATTAGACAGGAAATGAACCTTCTTCAGCCCTGGGATGAGCCTCATCCCTTGTCACCTCTTCTCTCTCAGAATCTGCTGCACAGTGGTGTTGCCTGGCTTGGACAAGTGTCCACCCATGGGTCAGCACAGGGTGCAGTCATGGCACGTGGAGCTGTGCAGCAGCTGCTCTTGGACAGAATCRGAGCCCGGGGTGCAGGGAGGGAGGGCAGGGAGAGCAGGCACTGGCTGCAGCGATGTCCCTGGGGAGCAGGACACTGTGGTGACGCTCCTCAGTGACTTCATTTTGGCTTCGCAGGGCTGAAAAACTCCCTGGTGGCCCATGACATGGCATTTGAGGTGACACGGGCTCCCTGGAGCCCAGAGCAGCAGATGGAGCGGCCACGACTCACCAGGAGGGTCCTGGACACGGAGGACCAGGCTGCCTTCCGCCTCCACRCCAAGATGCCCCGTTACATCTTCTTCGCGGCCGACAGCGAGAACAAGTGGGGCCACCAGCGTGGCTACCGGATCCAGATCACCAGCTTTGCAGGGGATCACATCCCCGAGAGCAGCTCCATGGAGAGAGCCATCAGCTGGGCAAGGTCAGGCTGTTGTGGCTGTTGTGGCAGCTTCTCAGAGACGTTGCTGGATGTTCCTCCCGTGATGGGAGCGCAGGGAATCGCTCTGCTGGGGTTGGTGCTGTGCTCTGTGGGTTCTTCCAGCCCTGCCCTGCCTCAAGGGGATGCTCCCATCTCTTTTCTTGTCCTCAGGTACCAGCTGGCTGTCACCAAGAGGAAGGAGGAGGAGCCCACCAGCACCAGCATCTACAACCAGAACGACCCCTGGACGCCCACTGTGGCCTTYGCTGACTTCATCAACAATGAGACCATCACCAACGAGGTAATGGGGTCCTCTGGGGTGGAACGTGATACCAGAGAGCCCCAGGACTGTCCCAGGAGCAGAGCAACTCCAGCATACCCCGTGGGGCCCAGCTGTGAGTGCAGCAGCCCAGGGGAAAGAGGAAAGAGGGATTGAGCCCCCTGTTCTCTGTGTCTGCTCAGGGAACACAAATCAGAGCATTCCCTGTGGAGAAATGCTGGCAAAATGTCAGAGATGAAAATCTCTGCAGGCCAGAGCGAGGCCAAGGAGGTCAAGTCCTTCCTCTGGGTGGAAATCTGCAGCCATGGGTGGGGCAGCTCTTTGGGGAAGGGAGGGGTTCGTTCCCAGGAGGGAGGAGCTTGGTGTGGAATCACCACTGATATCCATAGGGGTCCCCATCCTTCTCTCCTGTCACTCCCCACGGCCCCGTGGGTATTTCTGTCACTGCTGCTGCAGCTTGTGAAGTAACCCTGGCCTTGTGGCTCTTCCCTGCCTAGGACCTGGTTGCCTGGATAACTGCTGGCTTCCTTCACATCCCACACTCCGAGGACATTCCCAACACTGTGACCGTGGGAAACTCGGTCGGTTTTCTCCTGAGACCCTACAACTACTATGACCTGGACCCCTCTATATACTCCCACGATGGAGTGTTTTTCACCAGCGAGCAGGACCTCAAGGCGTGTGAAACCAATCCTCTTGCCTGCTTGCCCAAAACTGCCTCCTGTGTGCCAAACTTCCCCCCGTTCACCTACGATGGTTTTCAAAACATGAGCAGGCTTTAATGCTACAGGATGGTGTGAAGAGATGTGGTCAAAGACACCAGACTGACCTCTCTGTCTCAGATTTTCAGTGAAAACTTTTAGTTTTTAGTGAGGTTGTCTCAATTTCCAGTTGTCCRGTGGCTTCACATTTTATCGTTGCTTTTGAAATAGTGCTCTCGAAAAGGGATGGATGATTTTCCTAGCGTGATGCCACATGGAGGTCTGTTCTCTGTCGATTCCTGAATTTGAGTCTGAGGAAAATGAGGAGAAAATCCTGTTCCTCTGCTGTAGAAGCGAGTGCTGTGTAGTGCATTTTTTTTCAGGTTAAAACAATGAAAATGGTGCTGGTCCAATGCTCTCAAGTGTCTCGTTCTTACAGCAGCATCTCCTGGGGGTGATATTGGTCTGTGCCATGTTTCCTGTGCCCATGAGCCAGCCCAGCACTGTGGCTCTGGGTGGTCACTGGGGCAGGGGGGTGTCCAGCTGGAGGGATGGGATGGGCTGGGGAGTGACCCAGGGGTGTGGACTGAGGTGGACACCAAGCACTGTTGGGGGGAGGCTGGGTCATGGCCAGGGCTGTGTGGGCTGTGGCTATCAGACCTTCAGTGCTGGCCACAAAGGAGGGATCTGGACTGGACCTTGCAGGAAGGGCTCTGTGGCTGCTGGTGACAGCACAGCCAATGCCACTGCCTGTTTGCCAGGATGCTGTTGGGCTCTGGAGCCCTTGTTCCTCTCCTCACAGATCCATCGGTGCCAAGATTCAACTCAGGATCACTGGGCACCTTTGCAGGGTGACAAAGRGCTGTCCCCTCCCCTCCCTCCCAGCTGCAGGACCCACGGGGATGTTGGCAGCAAAAATTGGTGCTGCTGGTGAGGGCAGGGCTGCGCCAGGACGGGGCAGTGGTGCTGTGTCCAGCACTGCTCTGCACAGGGAAGGCTTTTCTCTGCTGTCTGCCCAGCATCTGTGGGGTTAAGAGAAGGAGGAGCAGGGAGATGTGTTTATTTTCCCCCAAAAGACTGGATCCATCCTCTCCAAGCTCTGCAATGTAGGATCTGGAAAACCAGAGAGGAAGGACAGATGTATAAGCATTGAATTTACTTAAAATTATGACCCCCTAGGGAAGCAGAGCAAAGTTGCCTTTTATGGTTCCCAGCAAATCCTGGCACCGTGTGAGAACGTCCCCTCGCACCCTCCCTGCGATTTCCTCCGGGCTGTTCCCTTGCTGAGGAAACAGGGGAAAAAAATAAACCCCAAGCAAACCCAGCCCCTTGTCCTAGCGAGCTACTGGGAGGATTCTGCAGCTGGGAACGTGTCCTGCCAGAGTGCGGGAGCGCTCGGTGCCGCAGCAGCATGAACATGAAAACGGTGCTCATCCTCCTCGGTCTGGCCTTGGCCACAATCTTCGCCCTGCTCTGCGTGTTGCTGACCAGAGGAAAGACCCCCAGCCCGTGCCAGCAGCTGCCCCCAGAGCAGGAGGACACAGAGGATGGCCAGAGCCTGGTGTTTGCTGACCTGAGCCCCGAGGAAATGTCCCAGGTGGTTCGGTACCTGCAGGGCAGCCTCGGGGTGCCGCTGGTGGACGCCTCTCGCGCCAAACCCTCGGACAACTGCATCGCCTCGCTGGATCTGCAGGTGCCCGCCAAGGCGGAGGCGCTGCGGTTCCTGGACGGTGGAGGGGCTCGTCCCCCCCGAGAGGCCCTGGCCGTGCTGTACTTTGGGAAGCAGCCCGAGCCCAACATCACCGAGTACGTGGTGGGGCCGCTGCCGGTGCCGGCGTACCACCGGGACGTGACGGTGCACAAGTACGGCGGGAAGGTGCCCTACCACCGCAGACCCGTCACCGGCAAGGAGTACGCCGACATCAACGCCCTCATCCASAGGGAGCTGAAAAAGGCTCCGCGCTTCCTCTCTGCCTGCTGCGAGTCCGACGGCACCGACCTGGTCACCCTCACCACGGCCCCGCGGGGCTTCAAGTCCGGTGACCGTGTGACCTGGTTTGTCCTTTTCCACAACGTGGCTGGCACTGGTTATTACCTGTCACCGGTGGGSCTGGAGGTGCTGGTGGACCATGGGGATCTCCACGTCCCGCACTGGCAGCTGCGCCAAGTCTTCTACAACGGTCGCTATTTTGCCAGCACGGGGGATCTGGAGCGGGAGTTTGTGGCCGGAGCGCTGGACSTTGTGAGACTCAAGCAGCCCCGGGATGATGAGGTGCTGGGCTCATTGAAACCCCGGAGCCCCCCTGGATCCCCGGCTCCCCTGCAGTTTGAGCCRCAGGGTCCCCGCTACAGCGTCAGGGGCAATCTCATCACSTTCCAGGGCTGGAGCATGGCCTTTGGCATCAACCCCAACTCCGGCCCGCGATTCTTTGACATCAGGTACCGCGGGGAGAGGATTATCTACGAGCTGAGTCTGCAGGAGGCCATAGCCCTGTACGGCTCCAACTGCCCCGGGGGCATGTCCACCCGCTACCTGGAYGGCAGCTTCGGCATGGGCAGGTTTGCCTACGAGCTGGTGCGGGGCCTCGACTGCCCCTACACAGCCACCTAYGTGGACAGGCACTACCTGGCGGAGGCAGATACGCCCAAAACCAACCAAAACTCGCTCTGCATCTTCGAGCACGACTCCGCCCTCCCCCTGCGGCGCCACTTCTCCGACTCGCAGTCCTTCTACTACGGCGGGCTGCGCAGGAACACGCTGGTCATCCGCAGCATCTCCACGCTCATCAACTAYGACTACATCTGGGACTTTGTGTTCCACGGCAATGGTGCTGTGGAGGTCAGAGTGCACGCCACTGGCTACATCAGCTCCTCCTTCCTCCATGGCCAAGGCACCGACTATGGCAACAGGGTGGGGCCCCACACGCTGGGCACCATGCACGTCCACCACATGCACTACAAGGTGGACCTGGATGTCGATGGTAGGTCTGGCCACCTCCGTGCACGGCTGTGGTTTGCTGTGGCCTGGGGTGAGGAGCTYGAGAGGGTTTTCTTTTCTGCTTCACAGGGCAGCTGAATTCCCTGGAGAGCCAGGACATGGAGTATGAGTTTGTCAAGGATCCCTGGAGCGCGCAGAACACCATCGAGCGGCCGCGCCTCCGCAGGAAAAGGCTGCAGAAGGAGGATGAGGCGACGTTCCCACTCAACGCCCCCATGCCCCGCTACCTGTCCTTCACCAGCCCCAACCCCAACAAGTGGGGCCACCCCCGCAGCTACCGGATCCAGATCATCAGCTTTGCTGGGAAGCACCTGCCCACCAACAGCTCCATGGAACGCTCTGTCAGCTGGGGCAGGTGGGTGCCAGGGCTGGGCAGCCTCAGCTCCTTCTCCCCCTGGAGGAGGGGATCTGTCACCAGGCTGCAGGCAAGGGTTAAACAGCAAACACTCACAGCTTTTGGCTCTGAAATTTCCTTGAAATGTTGCTCAATAACATCTGCTCGTGGTAGTTCACAGGCAGGAATCTGACCCCACGTCAGATTAATTTAGAGCAGTCCCATGTGGTTTTCCCTTTGAAGGGRGAAGTAGGCTCAGGACAGATYGCTAAGGGAAGCAYTGGCATGGCCAGGTTGTGATACCTTCCCCARAGGGCAGAATGTGTTTTGGGATAAGCACAGAGCAGTGTCAGYGCCAGGGTGAGCTGACAGAGCTCGTGCTGGGGAGCTCTGTGTGGGGCAGAAGCAGCTGTGGCTTCAGGGAGTGCACTGGGCATGGAGTGGCAGCGTTTGGATCCATTCACGTTTCTCAGCCATGCTGGAAAAGCCACAGGCAGCAAGGGATGCTCCAAAGCTCAAAGGTGCTGGGGCTGCTGCTGTGCTCATCCCCCCCAGCCCTTTCCCTCCCCACCCAGGGCAGCCCAGGGACACATCCAGCCCCAGTTTGGTGGTGCATCCCAGCTGGCAATGGCATGGCTGCCCTGGGCTGGCCTGGACGAGCCCCTCTGACCGCTGTGCTGGCCGCAGGTACCAGCTGGCYGTCACSARGAGGAAGGAGGAGGAGCCCACCAGCAGCAGTGTCTACAACCAGAACGACCCCTGGACTCCCACTGTGGCCTTTGCTGACTTCATCAACAATGAGACCATCACCAACGAGGTAACGGGGTCCTGGGATGGAGAGGGACTGAGCCTTGTAGGGCCACCCTGGGGTCCCTGGGATGGATGGGGCTCAGCCTTTTGGGGCCACCCCGGGGTCCCTGGGATGGAGAGGGACTGAGCCTTGTGGGGCCACCCTGGGGTCCCTGGGATGGATGGGGCTCAGCCTTTTGGGGCCACCCTGGTGTCCCTGGGATGGGCAGGGGCTGAGCCTTTTGGGGCCACCCTGGTGTCCCTGGGATGGATGGGGCTGAGCCTTGTGGGGCCACCCTGGGGTCCCTGGGATGGAGAGGGACTGAGCCTTTTGGGGCCACCCTGGGGTCCCTGGGATGGATGGGGCTCAGCCTTGTGGGGGTCACTCTGGGGTCCCTGGGATGGATGGGGCTGAGCCTTTTGGGGCCACCCTTGGGTCCCTGGGATGGAGCGGGACTGAGGCTTTTGGGGCCATCCCAGGGTCCCTGGAATGGATTGGGCTCAGCCTTTTGGGGCCACAGAGGTTTCACCCCTCCCAGAGCCAGACTGAGCAGCTGCCGGGCTGTAAGAGCCCTGCTCAGCCTGACAGCTCCTCTTCTCCCCAGGACTTGGTTGCCTGGATCACTGTGGGGTTCCTGCACATCCCCCATGCCGAAGATGTCCCCAACACGGTGACCGTGGGGAACAGTGTTGGCTTTTTCCTGAGACCCTACAATTACTTTGACGAGGACGCCTCGGTGGAGTCACCTGACAGCGTCTACTTCAGCAGTGAGCAGGATGTCGGGGCKTGTGGGGACAATCCCCTGGCCTGCCTGTCCCCTGCCACTGCCTGTGCCCCCCATCTGCCCCCCTTCCACTTTGGGGGCTTCCTSAACCTCAGCCTGGCACCGCCGGGTGGGCTCTGACGGATCAGGGGCTGCTCAGGGGGGCTCTGTGCCATGCCAGGACCTGCCCTCCCCTGCCCAGGGTGTCCTGTGCTCCGGGCAGGCTTCTGGAGAAGCACAGCTCTCCTTGCAGCACTGCCAAAGGGGGACCCAAACCCTCTGAAAAACAACTCCTAGGAGTGATTTTTTAAAGTTTCATCCAGGATGTCACCCTCTGTACCATGGGATGCCCACAGCCGCTCCCCTCCTCTGGCGTGGGGCTCCTGCTGCCTTCCAGTTGGTTCACACAGGGTGACAGTGACAGTGACAGCTGGGCTTGCTGCAGCTGCCCTTGGAGCTGTGATCCACTGAGGTTTTGCTCACAGTGGCAGGAGCCACAGGACACCCAAAACATCCTCCCCAGCCCTGCAGCCATTGTGGACACTGGCTGAGCTCTGACCACTGCTGCAGTTCCCACTCTGCTGATGGGGACAGAGCTCTGGGCTCGCTGGGAGGCTGCTGGAGGAGCCCACGGGTGGGCACTGCCCGGGCTGGACCATCCCGTGTCCATCCTTCCCAATAAACAGGCACTGAGTGCTTCTCCTGAACAAACCGGTGTAGCTCAGGCTCCTGAGGCTGCCCCTGGCACAGCTGATGATGCCCTGAAGGGAYGGACAGCCCTGGCTCGGCTCTGCAGGGTCCAAGGGCCGTGGTGCCCGGCCTGGCTGTGTCCTGGCCGTGCTCCTGGACCCTGGGTGCTGGCAGCAGGGGTGAGGGGCAAACAGGGGAGTTAATGTTTAACACTTGTTCCGAGCTGCGTTAATCAGTTCTGGGCTTGGCTGCTGCCCAGCCTGCTCAGCCCCCATGCAGGGACCCGTTCCTCTACACCCCCAGCTCTGGGCTGCAGCATCCCACAGCCCCCAGAGCCCAGCCCCAGTCTGGGGTGGGGACACCAAGATGTTTAGTGACACCAGTGCCAGCCCTGGCATGAGGCTGCAGATGTTGAGCACTCACCAAGGTGTCCCTGGGGACAGGGTGGGTGTCCATCTCCTCTGACCCCTTGCTGTGGTGGGTGGGTCTGTTCAGAACTGCGCTGTGAGGGGTTTGAGCAGCCCTAATGTCCCCCTGGGAGCCAGCTCAGCTCACTGCAGCACAGGGCAGAGGTGCTGGCAGGAGTGGGCAGCTCCGGCCATGGCTCAGTGCGAGGCTGCAGCAGTCCCTGGGTGCCCTGGGGTGACAGTGGGGACAGTGTCCAGGGCTCCTCCCRGGCCTTGTGCCCAAGGGAGGTCGTGGCTGGCTGGCTCCCGTGCCCACATGTGCCCAGTGCCACTCGTGCACTGACCATCACCCTGCACAGCCCAGCCCAGGCCTTGAGCCACCTGGGAACGTTCTGGACCAACCACTGGCACTGCAGGTGGCACCCACTGGTTCTGGACCTGTCATTGCTGCATCCAGAACCTTGGGAGTCACAGGGACAGCGTGTCCCAGAGTCACTGCTGTGGT
Source organism: Malurus melanocephalus (assembly GCF_030028575.1). Taxonomy (NCBI): domain Eukaryota; kingdom Metazoa; phylum Chordata; class Aves; order Passeriformes; family Maluridae; genus Malurus; species Malurus melanocephalus. The sequence goes on from NW_026623643.1 coordinate 359,770, forward strand.
CACTCAGCTCCTGGGCTGCCAGCTGATCCTGTGCACAGCCCCAGGGCAGCAATGGGGCTCCCCCAGGCTGGTCCCGCTCCTTCCCTGGCAAAGCCAGGGTTACAGTGCATGTCCCCAGCTGGCGAGGCTGTGCAGGGCAGGGGACGAGCTGGACCCTGAACCATGATCAGACTGGCCAGGATCAGAATCCTGCAGTGCCCAGGCAGCTCCTGCTGCCCTGACCTGCCCCAGGCCCATACAGGGACTTTGGGGCCAGGGATTTATCCACAGGGCAGGGCATGTCTGGGACCATGTGGTGCAGTCCTGACCATGGCATGTGCACCTGGCTGAGCCACTCTGTCCTCTGTGCCGGGAGGGAGGAGGTGACTCGAGGGAAGAGGTGTCTCCTTCCATCCTGCTTCCTTTCCTCTCCTCACTGTGGCCCCAGTTTTCCTGCAGTGACTCTTTCCAAGGGGACTGCAGTCCYAGTCCCCATCCCCCAACACCTTTTGCCCCGTTTTCCGCTGTGAAATCTCCCGTGAAGGATTTATTGCTGATGGTTTCAAAACATTTTTGACGCGGAAGCCAAATCTGTTGCATTCCTTCACGCTGGCCAAAGCCACTCTCAGTGGAGGACCCTGGAATGAGCTGCTGGGGAATTTGTTTTGTGAGAGTAATTGAATTTCTGTGCAAACAGCTGTTTTGTTGGGATGTTTGGTAGGTCAGGAGCTCAGTCCAGGATCTGGGACCACCTTCTTCCAGGCTGGGAAGGGGGTGCCTTCAGCAGGGCTGATGCTGTGGCCTTTGCACTGCTCCTTTCACAAGTCATCCATGCCCATATCCCAAAATTTGCTGGTTTTTTCCCTGTCAGACCCCAGGCTCTGCATGGGCAGAGGGGCAGGATGGGGCCTGCAGCTGCTGCTGTTTGTGAGCAGGACTCAGTGCTGGACGCAGCCATGGCACAGGCAAACAGCACGGGGCAGCGGTTCAAGGATCCTGACTCCAATTTTCTCAGGAGGGAGATAAGTGATGCGTTTCACTGGCTGTTGATCATTAACACCTTGCTGCCYGGTCAGCTGGGCACCCTGTGCTGCTGYCCCAGAGGGTGACAAAGCCAGGGACAGCAGAGTGTGGCTGGGGTTGAGGGGATGRCCATGGAATGTTGTGTCCCCATGGTGTGTTTGGCTCTGTCCCTGCAGCTGGGATGTGATGGGGCAGGAGGGATCAACCCAGTGGGGCAGTGCTGGGAGGAGAAATGCTGTCCCTGTTGGCAAAGGTCTTTTAGCCCCATGCTGGAGAGCAGAAGAACAGCTGGCAGCCAGGAGCATCCCAGGCCTGGCTGTCTGGGGCTGWGGGGAGCTCCAGGAATGGCTCTGAAAGTTTCTCATCATCAGAAGTCCTGATTAAATTACTCTGGCAAATAAGGGCAGAATGTCCCTTGCTCCCTGCACCCAACTCCATGCTCCTGGGCATCCTCCCCATGCTCTGGGGGTGGTTCCTGGGGTGATGGCAGAGAGATGAGAGCAGTGCCAGCCCTGGGCATGGCAGCTCTGCAGGACTGTCACACAGAGTGTGGGAYAATGGAGCAAAGGCTGAGATTTGGTCAGAGCAGCTGAACTGCTGTATGGG